>NW_025963286.1:0-98574 GCF_020740725.1 Corvus hawaiiensis | reverse complement strand
GCTAAAGGGGGGGGCTTGCCGGGGCTCTAGGGGCCGTAGGGGGAGGCTAAAGGGGAATGGGCGAGGCAGAATCGTGTATGGCAGGGCTAAAGGGGGAAAGGCCGTGGCTGAAGGCGGAATGGGCGTGGCTAAAGGGGGAATGGGCGGGGCCAAGGGCGGGGTGGGCGGGGCTAAGGGCGGAGTGGGCGGGGCTAAAGCCGGAAGGGGCGGGCTAAGCAGGAAGGGGCGGGGCTAAAGGGGGGGGGCTTGCCGGGGCTCTAGGGGCCGTAGGGGGGAGGCTAAAAGGGGAATGGGCGAGGCAGAATCGTGTATGGGCAGGGCTAAAGGGGGAAAGGCCGTGGCTGAAGGCGGAATGGGCGTGGCTAAAGGGGGAATGGGCGGGGCCAAGGGCGGGGTAGGCGGGGCTAAGGGCGGAGTGGGCGGGGCTAAAGCCGGAAGGGGCGGGGCTAAAGCCGGAAGGGGCGGGGCTAAGGGGGGGGCTTGCCGGGGCTCTAGGGGCCGTAGGGGGGAGGCTAAAAGGGGAATGGGCGAGGCAGAATCGTGTATGGGCAGGGCTAAAGGGGGAAAGGCCGTGGCTGAAGGCGGAGATGGGCGTGGCTAAAGGGGGAATGGGCGGGGCCAAGGGCGGGGTGGGCGGGGCCAAGGGCGGGGTGGGCGGGGCTAAGGGCGGAGTGGGCGGGGCTAAAGCCGGAAGGGGCGGGGCTAAAGCCGGAAGGGGCGGGGCTAAAGGGGGGGGCTTGCCGGGGCTCTAGGGGCCGTAGGGGGGAGGCTAAAAGGGGAATGGGCGAGGCAGAATCGTGTATGGGCAGGGCTAAAGGGGGAAAGGCCGTGGCTGAAGGCGGAATGGGCGTGGCTAAAGGGGGAATGGGCGGGGCCAAGGGCGGGGTGGGCGGGGCTAAGGGCGGAGTGGGCGGGGCTAAGGGCGGAGTGGGCGGGGCGAAAGCCGGAAGGGGCGGGGCTAAAGGGGGGGGGCTTGCCGGGGCTCTAGGGGCCGTAGGGGGGAGGCTAAAAGGGGAATGGGCGAGGCAGAATCGTGTATGGGCAGGGCTAAAGGGGGAAAGGCCGTGGCTGAAGTCGGAATGGGCGTGGCTAAAGGGGGAATGGGCGGGGCCAAGGGCGGGGTGGGCGGGGCTAAGGGCGGAGTGGGCGGGGCTAAAGACGGAAGGGGCGGGGCTTAAAGGGGGGGGCTTGCCGGGGCTCTAGGGGCCGTAGGGGGGAGGCTAAAAGGGGAATGGGCGAGGCAGAATCGTGTATGGGCAGGGCTAAAGGGGGAAAGGCCGTGGCTGAAGGCGGAATGGGCGTGGCTAAAGGGGGAATGGGCGGGGCCAAGGGCGGGGTGGGCGGGGCTAAAGCCGGAAGGGGCGGGGCTAAAGCCGGAAGGGGCGGGGCTAAAGGGGGGGGGCTTGCCGGGGCTCTAGGGGCCGTAGGGGGGAGGCTAAAAGGGGAATGGGCGAGGCAGAATCGTGTATAGGCAGGCTAAAGGGGGAAAGGCCGTGGCTGAAGGCGGAGATGGGCGTGGCTAAAGGGAAAATGGGCGGGGCCAAGGGCGGGGTGGGCGGGCTAAGGGCGGAGTGGGCGGGGCTAAGGGCGGAGTGGGCGGGGCTAAAGCCGGAAGGGGCGGGGCTAAAGGGGGGGGCCTTGCCGGGGCTCTAGGGGCCGTAGGGGGGAGGCTAAAAGGGGAATGGGCGAGGCAGAATCGTGTATGGGCAGGGCTAAAGGGGGAAAGGCCGTGGCTGAAGGCGGAATGGGCGTGGCTAAAGGGGGAATGGGCGGGGCCAAGGGCAGGGTGGGCGGGGCTAAGGGCGGAGTGGGCGGGGCTAAAGCCGGAAGGGGCGGGGCTAAAGGGGGAGGCTTGCCGGGGCTCTAGGGGCCGTAGGGGGGAGGCTAAAAGGGGAATGGGCGAGGCAGAATCGTGTATGGGCAGGGCTAAAGGGGGAAAGGCCGTGGCTGAAGGCGGAATGGGCGTGGCTAAAGGGGGAATGGGCGGGGCCAAGGGCGGGGTGGGCGGGGCTAAGGGCGGAGTGGGCGGGGCTAAAGCCGGAGTGGGCGGGGCGAAAGCCGGAAGGGGCGGGGCTAAAGGGGGTGGAGCTTGCCGGGCTCTAGGGGGCCGTAGGGGGGAGGCTAAAAGGGGAATGGGCGAGGCAGAATGGTGTATGGGCAGGGCTAAAGGGGGAAAGGCCGTGGCTGAAGGCGGAATGGGCGTGGCTGAAGGCGGAATGGGCGTGGCTAAAGGGGGAATGGGCGGGGCCAAGGGCGGGGTGGGCGGGGCTAAGGGCGGAGTGGGCGGGGCTAAAGCCGGAAGGGGCGGGGCTAAAGGGGGGGGCCTTGCCGGGGCTCTAGGGGCCGTAGGGGGGAGGCTAAAAGGGGAATGGGCGAGGCAGAATCGTGTATGGGCAGGGCTAAAGGGGGAAAGGCCGTGGCTGAAGGCGGAATGGGCGTGGCTAAAGGGGGAATGGGCGGGGTGGGCGGGGCTAAGGGCGGAGTGGGCGGGGCTAAAGCCGGAAGGGGCGGGGCTAAAGCCGGAAGGGGCGGGGCTAAAGGGGGTGGGGCTTGCCGGGGCTCTAGGGGCCGTAGGGGGGAGGCTAAAAGGGGAATGGGCGAGGCAGAATCGTGTATGGGCAGGGCTAAAGGGGGAAAGGCCGTGGCTGAAGGCGGAATGGGCGTGGCTAAAGGGGGAATGGGCGGGGCCAAGGGCGGGGTGGGCGGGGCTAAGGGCGGAGTGGGCGGGGCTAAAGCCGGAAGGGGCGGGGCTAAAGGGGGTGGGGCTTGCCGGGGCTCTAGGGGCCGTAGGGGGGAGGCTAAAAGGGGAATGGGCGAGGCAGAATCGTGTATGGGCAGGGCTAAAGGGGGAAAGGCCGTGGCTGAAGGCGGAATGGGCGTGGCTAAAGGGGGAATGGGCGGGGCCAAGGGCGGGGTGGGCGGGGCTAAGGGCGGAGTGGGCGGGCTAAAGCCGGAAGGGGCGGGGCTAAAGGGGGGGGCTTGCCGGGGCTCTAGGGGCCGTAGGGGAGAGGCTAAAAGGGGAATGGGCGAGGCAGAATCGTGTATGGGCAGGGCTAAGGGGGAAAGGCCGTGGCTGAAGGCGGAATGGGCGTGCTAAAGGGGGAATGGGCGGGGCCAAGGGCGGGGTGGGCGGGGCTAAAGCCGGAAAAGGCGGGGCTAAAGGGGGGGGGCTTGCCGGGGCTCTAGGGGCCGTAGGGGGGAGGCTGAAAGGGGAATGGGCGAGGCAGAATCGTGTATGGGCAGGGCTAAAGGGGGAAAGGCCGTGGCTGAAGGCGGAATGGGCGTGGCTAAAGGGGGAATGGGCGGGGCCAAGGGCGGGGTGGGCGGGGCTAAGGGCGGAGTGGGCGGGGCTAAAACCGGAAGGGGCGGGGCTAAAGCCGGAAGGGGCGGGGCTAAAGGGGGGGGCTTGCCGGGGCTCTAGGGGCCGTAGGGGGGAGGCTAAAAGGGGAATGGGCGAGGCAGAATCGTGTATGGGCAGGGCTAAAGGGGGAAAGGCCGTGGCTGAAGGCGGAATGGGCGTGGCTAAAGGGGGAATGGGCGGGGCCAAGGGCGGGGTGGGCGGGGCTAAGGGCGGAGTGGGCGGGGCTAAAGCCGGAAGGGGCGGGGCTAAAGGGGGGGGGGGCTTGCCGGGGCTCTAGGGGCCGTAGGGGGGAGGCTGAAAGGGGAATGGGCGAGGCAGAATCGTGTATGGGCAGGGCTAAAGGGGGAAAGGCCGTGGCTGAAGTCGGAATGGGCGTGGCTAAAGGGGGAATGGGCGGGGCCAAGGGCGGGGTGGGCGGGGCTAAGGGCGGAGTGGGCGGGGCTAAAGACGGAAGGGGCGGGGCTAAAGCCGGAAGGGGCGGGGCTAAAGGGGGGGGCCTTGCCGGGGCTCTAGGGGCCGTAGGGGGGAGGCTAAAAGGGGAATGGGCGAGGCAGAATCGTGTATGGGCAGGGCTAAAGGGGGAAAGGCCGTGGCTGAAGGCGGAATGGGCGTGGCTAAAGGGGGAATGGGCGGGGCCAAGGGCAGGGTGGGCGGGGCTAAGGGCGGAGTGGGGCGGGGCTAAAGCCGGAAGGGGCGGGGCTAAAGGGGGAGGCTTGCCGGGGCTCTAGGGGCCGTAGGGGGGAGGCTAAAAGGGGAATGGGCGAGGCAGAATCGTGTATGGGCAGGGCTAAAGGGGGAAAGGCCGTGGCTGAAGGCGGAATGGGCGTGGCTAAAGGGGGAATGGGCGGGGCCAAGGGCGGGGTGGGCGGGGCTAAGGGCGGAGTGGGCGGGGCTAAAGCCGGAGTGGGCGGGGCGAAAGCCGGAAGGGGCGGGGCTAAAGGGGGTGGAGCTTGCCGGGGCTCTAGGGGCCGTAGGGGGGAGGCTAAAAGGGGAATGGGCGAGGCAGAATGGTGTATGGGCAGGGCTAAAGGGGGAAAGGCCGTGGCTGAAGGCGGAATGGGCGTGGCTGAAGGCGGAAGGGCGTGGCTAAAGGGGAATGGGCGGGGCAAGGGCGGGGTGGGCGGGGCTAAGGGCGGAGTGGGCGGGGCTAAAGCCGGAAGGGGCGGGGCTAAAGGGGGGGGCCTTGCCGGGGCTCTAGGGCCGTAGGGGGGAGGCTAAAGGGGAATGGGCGAGGCAGAATCGTGTATGGGCAGGGCTAAAGGGGGAAAGGCCGTGGCTGAAGGCGGAATGGGCGTGGCTAAAGGGGGAATGGGCGGGGTGGGCGGGGCTAAGGGCGGAGTGGGCGGGGCTAAAGCCGGAAGGGCGGGGCTAAAGCCGGAAGGGGCGGGGCTAAAGGGGGTGGGCTTGCCGGGGCTCTAGGGGCCGTAGGGGGGAGGCTAAAAGGGGAATGGGCGAGGCAGAATCGTGTATGGGCAGGGCTAAAGGGGGAAAGGCCGTGGCTGAAGGCGGAATGGGCGTGGCTAAAGGGGGAATGGGCGGGGCCAAGGGCGGGGTGGGCGGGGCTAAGGGCGGAGTGGGCGGGGCTAAAGCCGGAAGGGGCGGGGCTAAAGGGGGTGGGGCTTGCCGGGGCTCTAGGGGCCGTAGGGGGGAGGCTAAAAGGGGAATGGGCGAGGCAGAATCGTGTATGGGCAGGGCTAAAGGGGGAAAGGCCGTGGCTGAAGGCGGAATGGGCGTGGCTAAAGGGGGAATGGGCGGGGCCAAGGCGGGGTGGGCGGGGCTAAGGGCGGAGTGGGCGGGGCTAAAGCCGGAAGGGGCGGGGCTAAAGGGGGGGCTTGCCGGGGCTCTAGGGGCCGTAGGGGAGAGGCTAAAAGGGGAATGGGCGAGGCAGAATCGTGTATGGGCAGGGCTAAAGGGGGAAAGGCCGTGGCTGAAGGCGGAATGGGCGTGGCTAAAGGGGGAATGGGCGGGGCAAGGGCGGGGTGGGCGGGGCTAAAGCCGGAAAAGGCGGGGCTAAAGGGGGGGGCTTGCCGGGGCTCTAGGGGCCGTAGGGGGGAGGCTGAAAGGGGAATGGGCGAGGCAGAATCGTGTATGGGCAGGGCTAAAGGGGGAAAGGCCGTGGCTGAAGGCGGAATGGGCGTGGCTAAAGGGGAATGGGCGGGGCCAAGGGCGGGGTGGGCGGGGCTAAGGGCGGAGTGGGCGGGGCTAAAACCGGAAGGGGCGGGGCTAAAGCCGGAAGGGGCGGGGCTAAAGGGGGGGGCTTGCCGGGGCTCTAGGGGCCGTAGGGGGGAGGCTAAAAGGGGAATGGGCGAGGCAGAATCGTGTATGGGCAGGGCTAAAGGGGGAAAGGCCGTGGCTGAAGGCGGAATGGGCGTGGCTAAAGGGGAATGGGCGGGGCCAAGGGCGGGGTGGGCGGGGCTAAGGGCGGAGTGGGCGGGGCTAAAGCCGGAAGGGGCGGGGCTAAAGGGGGGGGGGGCTTGCCGGGGCTCTAGGGCCGTAGGGGGGAGGCTGAAAGGGGAATGGGCGAGGCAGAATCGTGTATGGGCAGGGCTAAAGGGGGAAAGGCCGTGGCTGAAGGCGGAATGGGCGTGGCTAAAGGGGGAATGGGCGGGGCCAAGGGCGGGGTGGGCGGGGCTAAGGGCGGAGTGGGCGGGGCTAAAGCCGGAAGGGGCGGGGCTAAAGCCGGAAGGGCCGGGGCTAAAGGGGGGGCTTGCCGGGGCTCTAGGGGCCGTAGGGGGGAGGCTAAAAGGGGAATGGGCGAGGCAGAATCGTGTATGGGCAGGGCTAAAGGGGGAAAGGGCCGTGGCTGAAGGCGGAATGGGCGTGGCTAAAGGGGGAATGGGCGGGGCCAAGGGCGGGGTGGGCGGGGTCAAGGGCGGGGTGGGCGGGGCTAAAGCCGGAAGGGGCGGGGCTAAAGGGGGGGGGCTTGCCGGGGCTCTAGGGGCCGTAGGGGGGAGGCTGAAAGGGGAATGGGCGAGGCAGAATGGTGTATGGGCAGGGCTAAAGGGGGAAAGGCCGTGGCTGAAGGCGGAATGGGCGTGGCTAAAGGGGAATGGGCGGGGCCAAGGGCGGGGTGGGCGGGGCTAAGGGCGGAGTGGGCGGGGCTATAGCCGGAAGGGCGGGGCTAAAGCCGGAAGGGGCGGGGCTAAGGGGGGGGCTTGCCGGGGGCTCTAGGGGCCGTAGGGGGGAGGCTAAAAGGGGAATGGGCGAGGCAGAATCGTGTATGGGCAGGGCTAAAGGGGGAAAGGCCGTGGCTGAAGGCGGAATGGGCGTGGCTAAAGGGGGAATGGGCGGGGCTAAAACCGGAAGGGCGGGGCTAAAGCCGGAAGGGGCGGGGCTAAAGGGGGGGGCTTGCCGGGGCTCTACGGGCCGTAGGGGGGAGGCTAAAAGGGGAATGGGCGAGGCAGAATCGTGTATGGGCAGGGCTAAAGGGGGAAAGGCCGTGGCTGAAGGCGGAATGGGCGTGGCTAAAGGGAAAATGGGCGGGGCCAAGGGCGGGGTGGGCGGGGCTAAGGGCGGAGTGGGCGGGGCTAAAGCCGGAAGGGGCGGGGCGAAAGCCGGAAGGGGCGGGGCTAAAGGGGGGCTTGCCGGGGCTCTAGGGGCCGTAGGGGGGAGGCTAAAAGGGGAATGGGCGAGGCAGAATCGTGTATGGGCAGGGCTAAAGGGGGGAAAGGCCGTGGCTGAAGGCGGAATGGGCGTGGCTAAAGGGGGAATGGGCGGGGCCAAGGGCGGGGTGGGCGGGGCTAAGGGCGGAGTGGGCGGGGCTAAAGCCGGAAGGGGCGGGGCTAAAGGGGGGGGCTTGCCGGGGCTCTAGGGGCCGTAGGGGGGAGGCTAAAAGGGGAATGGGCGAGGCAGAATCGTGTATGGGCAGGGCTAAAGGGGGAAAGGCTGTGGCTGAAGGCGGAATGGGCGTGGCTAAAGGGGGAATGGGCGGGGCCAAGGGCGGGTGGGCGGGGCTTAAGGGCGGAGTGGGCGGGGCTAAAGCCGGAAGGGGCGGGGCTAAAGGGGGGGCTTGCCGGGGCTCTAGGGGCCGTAGGGGGGAGGCTAAAAGGGGAATGGCGAGGCAGAATCGTGTATGGGCAGGGCTAAAGGGGGAAAGGCCGTGGCTGAAGGCGGAATGGGCGTGGCTGAAGGGAAAATGGGCGGGGCCAAGGGCGGGGTGGGCGGGGCTAAGGGCGGAGTGGGCGGGGCTAAAGCCGGAGTGGGCGGGGCGAAAGCCGGAAGGGGCGGGGCTAAAGGGGGGGGGGCCTGCCGGGGCTCTAGGGGCCGTAGGGGGGAGGCTAAAAGGGGAATGGGCGAGGCAGAATCGTGTATGGGCAGGGCTAAAGAGGGAAAGGCCGTGGCTGAAGGCGGAATGGGCGTGGCTAAAGGGGGAATGGGCGGGGCCAAGGGCGGGGTGGGCGGGCTAAAGCCGGAAGGGGCGGGGCTAAAGCCGGAAGGGGCGGGGCTAAAGGGGGGGGGCTTGCCGGGGCTCTAGGGGCCGTAGGGGGGAGGCTAAAAGGGGAATGGGCGAGGCAGAATCGTGTATAGGCAGGGCTAAAGGGGGAAAGGCCGTGGCTGAAGGCGGAATGGGCGTGGCTAAAGGGAAAATGGGCGGGGCCAAGGGCGGGGTGGGCGGGGCTAAGGGCGGAGTGGGCGGGGCTAAGGGCGGAGTGGGCGGGGCTAAAGCCGGAAGGGGCGGGGCTAAAGGGGGGGGCCTTGCCGGGGCTCTAGGGGCCGTAGGGGGGAGGCTAAAAGGGGAATGGGCGAGGCAGAATCGTGTATGGGCAGGGCTAAAGGGGGAAAGGCCGTGGCTGAAGGCGGAATGGGCGTGGCTAAAGGGGGAATGGGCGGGGCCAAGGGCGGGGTGGGCGGGGCTAAGGGCGGAGTGGGCGGGGCTAAAGCCGGAAGGTGCGGGGCTAAAGGGGGAGGCTTGCCGGGGCTCTAGGGGCCGTAGGGGGGAGGCTAAAAGGGGAATGGGCGAGGCAGAATCGTGTATGGGCAGGGCTAAAGGGGGAAAGGCCGTGGCTGAAGGCGGAATGGGCGTGGCTAAAGGGGGAATGGGCGGGGCCAAGGGCGGGGTGGGCGGGGCCAAGGGCGGGGTGGGCGGGGCTAAAGCCGGAAGGGCGGGGCTAAGGGGGGGCTTGCCGGGGCTCTAGGGGCCGTAGGGGGGAGGCTAAAAGGGGAATGGGCGAGGCAGAATCGTGTATGGGCAGGGCTAAAGGGGGAAAGGCCGTGGCTGAAGGCGGAATGGGCGTGGCTAAAGGGGGAATAGGCGGGGCCAAGGGCGGGGTGGGCGGGGCCAAGGGCGGGGTGGGCGGGACTAAGGCGGAGTGGGCGGGGCGAAAGCCGGAAGGGGCGGGGCTAAAGGGGGGGGGCTTGCCGGGGCTCTAGGGGCCGTAGGGGGGAGGCTAAAAGGGGAATGGGCGAGGCAGAATCGTGTATGGGCAGGGCTAAAGGGGGAAAGGCCGTGGCTGAAGGCGGAATGGGCGTGGCTAAAGGGGGAATGGGCGGGGCCAAGGGCGGGGTGGGCGGGGCTAAGGGCGGTGTGGGCGGGGCTAAAGACGGAAGGGGCGGGGCTAAAGGGGGGGGCTTGCCGGGGCTCTAGGGGCCGTAGGGGGGAGGCTAAAAGGGGAATGGGCGAGGCAGAATCGTGTATGGGCAGGGCTAAAGGGGGAAAGGCCGTGGCTGAAGGCGGAATGGGCGTGGCTAAAGGGGGAATGGGCGGGGGCCAAGGCGGGGTGGGCGGGGCTAAGGGCGGAGTGGGCGGGGCTAAAGCCGGAAGGGGCGGGGCTAAAGGGGGGCTTGCCGGGGCTCTAGGGGCCGTAGGGGGGAGGCTAAAAGGGGAATGGGCGAGGCAGAATCGTGTATAGGCAGGGCTAAAGGGGGAAAGGCCGTGGCTGAAGGCGGAATGGGCGTGGCTAAAGGGAAAAATGGGCGGGGCCAAGGGCGGGGTGGGCGGGGCTAAGGGCGGAGTGGGCGGGGCTAAAGCCGGAAGGGGCGGGGCTAAAGGGGGGGGCTTGCCGGGGCTCTAGGGGCCGTAGGGGGGAGGCTAAAAGGGGAATGGGCGAGGCAGAATCGTGTATGGGCAGGGCTAAAGGGGGAAAGGCCGTGGCTGAAGGCGGAATGGGCGTGGCTAAAGGGGGAATGGGCGGGGCCAAGGGCGGGGTGGGCGGGGCTAAAGCCGGAAGGGGCGGGGCTAAAGCCGGAAGGGGCGGGGCTAAAGGGGGGGGCTTGCCGGGGCTCTAGGGGCCGTAGGGGGGAGGCTAAAAGGGGAATGGGCGAGGCAGAATCGTGTATGGGCAGGGCTAAAGGGGGAAAGGCCGTGGCTGAAGGCGGAATGGGCGTGGCTAAAGGGGGAATGGGCGGGGCCAAGGGCGGGGTGGGCGGGGCTAAGGGCGGGGTGGCGGGGCTAAGGGCGGAGTGGGCGGGGCTAAAGCAGGAAGGGGCGGGGCTAAAGGGGGGGGCTTGCCGGGGCTCTAGGGGCCGTAGGGGGGAGGCTAAAAGGGGAATGGGCGAGGCAGAATCGTATATGGGCAGGGCTAAAGGGGGAAAGGCCGTGGCTGAAGGCGGAATGGGCGTGGCTAAAGGGGGAATGGGCGGGGCCAAGGGCGGGGTGGGCGGGGCCAAGGGCGGAATGGGCGGGGCTAAAGGCGGAGTGGGCGGGGCTAAAGCCGGAAGGGGCGGGGCTAAAGCCGGAAGGGGCGGGGCTAAAGGGGGGGGGCTTGCCGGGGCTCTAGGGGCCGTAGGGGGGAGGCTAAAAGGGGAATGGGCGAGGCAGAATCGTGTATGGGCAGGGCTAAAGGGGGAAAGGCCGTGGCTGAAGGCGGAATGGGCGTGGCTAAAGGGGGAATGGGCGGGGCCAAGGGCGGGGTGGGCGGGGCTAAGGCGGAGTGGGCGGGGCTAAAGCCGGAAGGGGCGGGGCTAAAGGGGGGGCTTGCCGGGGCTCTAGGGGCCGTAGGGGGGAGGCTAAAAGGGGAATGGGCGAGGCAGAATCGTGTATGGGCAGGGCTAAAGGGGGAAAGGCCGTGGCTGAAGGCGGAATGGGCGTGGCTAAAGGGAAAATGGGCGGGGCCAAGGGCGGGGTGGGCGGGGCCAAGGGCGGAGTGGGCGGGGCTAAAGCCGGAGTGGGCGGGGCGAAAGCCGGAAGGGGCGGGGCTAAAGGGGGGGGGGCCTGCCGGGGCTCTAGGGGCCGTAGGGGGGAGGCTAAAAGGGGAATGGGCGAGGCAGAATCGTGTATGGGCAGGGCTAAAGAGGGAAAGGCCGTGGCTGAAGGCGGAATGGGCGTGGCTAAAGGGGGAATGGGCGGGGCCAAGGGCGGGGTGGGCGGGGCTAAAGCCGGAAGGGGCGGGGCTAAAGCCGGAAGGGGCGAAGCTAAAGGGGGGGGGCTTGCCGGGGCTCTAGGGGCCGAAGGGGGGAGGCTAAAAGGGGAATGGGCGAGGCAGAATCGTGTATAGGCAGGGCTAAAGGGGGAAAGGCCGTGGCTGAAGGCGGAATGGGCGTGGCTAAAGGGAAAATGGGCGGGGCCAAGGGCGGGGTGGGCGGGGCTAAGGGCGGAGTGGGCGGGGCTAAAGCCGGAAGGGGCGGGGCTAAAGCCGGAAGGGGCGGGGCTAAAGGGGGGGGCCTTGCCGGGGCTCTAGGGGCCGTAGGGGGGAGGCTAAAAGGGGAATGGGCGAGGCAGAATCGTGTATGGGCAGGGCTAAAGGGGGAAAGGCCGTGGCTGAAGGCGGAATGGGCGTGGCTAAAGGGGGAATGGGCGGGGCCAAGGGCGGGGGTGGGCGGGGCTAAGGGCGGAGTGGGCGGGGCTAAAGCCGGAAGGGGCGGGGCTAAAGGGGGAGGGGCTTGCCGGGCTCTAGGGGCCGTAGGGGGGAGGCTAAAAGGGGAATGGGCGAGGCAGAATCGTGTATGGGCAGGGCTAAAGGGGAAAAGGCCGTGGCTGAAGGCGGAATGGGCGTGGCTAAAGGGAAAATGGGCGGGGCCAAGGGCGGGGTGGGCGGGGCTAAGGGCGGAGTGGGCGGGGCTAAGGGCGGAGTGGGCGGGGCTAAAGCCGGAAGGGGCGGAGCTAAAGGGGGGGGCCTTGCCGGGGCTCTAGGGGCCGTAGGGGGGAGGCTAAAAGGGGAATGGGCGAGGCAGAATCGTGTATGGGCAGGGCTAAAGGGGGAAAGGCCGTGGCTGAAGGCGGAATGGGCGTGGCTAAAGGGGGAATGGGCGGGGCCAAGGGCGGGGTGGGCGGGGCTAAGGGCGGAGTGGGCGGGGCTAAAGCCGGAAGGGGCGGGGCGAAAGCCGGAAGGGGCGGGGCTAAAGGGGGGGGGCTTGCCGGGGCTCTAGGGGCCGTAGGGGGGAGGCTAAAAGGGGAATGGGCGAGGGCAGAATCGTGTATGGCAGGGCTAAAGGGGGAAAGGCCGTGGCTGAAGGCGGGAATGGGCGTGGCTAAAGGGGGAATGGGCGGGGCCAAGGGCGGGGTGGGGCGGGGCTAAGGGCGGAGTGGGCGGGGCTAAAGCCGGAGTGCGCGGGGCGAAAGCCGGAAGGGGCGGGGCTAAAGGGGGGGGCTTGCCGGGGCTCTAGGGGCCGTAGGGGGGAGGCTAAAAGGGGAATGGGCGAGGCAGAATCGTGTATGGGCAGGGCTAAAGGGGGAAAGGCCGTGGCTGAAGGCGGAATGGGCGTGGCTAAAGGGGGAATGGGCGGGGCCAAGGGCGGGGTGGGCGGGGCTAAGGGCGGAGTGGGCGGGGCTAAAGCCGGAAGGGGCGGGGCTAAAGGGGGGGGCTTGCCGGGGCTCTAGGGGCCGTAGGGGGGAGGCTAAAAGGGGAATGGGCGAGGCAGAATCGTGTATGGGCAGGGCTAAAGGGGGAAAGGCCGTGGCTGAAGGCGGAATGGGCGTGGCTAAAGGGGGAATGGGCGGGGCCAAGGGCTGGGTGGGCGGGGCCAAGGGCGGGGTGGGCGGGGCTAAGGGCGGAGTGGGCGGGGCTAAAGCCGGAAGGGGCGGGGCTAAAGGGGGGGCTTGCCGGGGCTCTAGGGGCCGTAGGGGGAGGCTAAAAGGGGAATGGGCGAGGCAGAATCGTGTATGGGCAGGGCTAAAGGGGAAAGGCCGTGGCTGAAGGCGGAATGGGCGTGGCTAAAGGGAAAATGGGCGGGGCCAAGGGCGGGGTGGGCGGGGCTAAGGGCGGAGTGGGCGGGGCTAAAGCCGGAAGGGGCGGGGCTAAAGCCGGAAGGGGCGGGGCTAAAGGGGGGGGCTTGCCGGGGCTCTAGGGGCCGTAGGGGGGAGGCTAAAAGGGGAATGGGCGAGGCAGAATCGTGTATGGGCAGGGCTAAAGGGGGAAAGGCCGTGGCTGAAGGCGGAATGGGCGTGGCTAAAGGGGGAATGGGCGGGGCCAAGGGCGGGGTGGGCGGGGCTAAGGGCGGAGTGGGCGGGGCTAAAGCCGGAAGGGGCGGGGCTAAAGGGGGGGGCTTGCCGGGGCTCTAGGGGCCGTAGGGGGAGGCTAAAAGGGGAATGGGCGAGGCAGAATCGTGTATGGGCAGGGCTAAAGGGGGAAAGGCTGTGGCTGAAGGCGGAATGGGCGTGGCTAAAGGGGGAATGGGCGGGGCCAAGGGCGGGGTGGGCGGGGCTAAGGGCGGAGTGGGCGGGGCTAAAGCCGGAAGGGGCGGGGCTAAAGGGGGGGCTTGCCGGGGCTCTAGGGGCCGTAGGGGGGAGGCTAAAAGGGGAATGGGCGAGGCAGAATCGTGTATGGGCAGGGCTAAAGGGGGAAAGGCCGTGGCTGAAGGCGGAATGGGCGTGGCTAAAGGGAAAATGGGCGGGGCCAAGGGCGGGGTGGGCGGGGCCAAGGGCGGAGTGGGCGGGGCTAAAGCCGGAGTGGGCGGGGCGAAAGCCGGAAGGGGCGGGGCTAAAGGGGGGGGGGCCCTGCCGGGGCTCTAGGGGCCGTAGGGGGAGGCTAAAAGGGGAATGGGCGAGGCAGAATCGTGTATGGGCAGGGCTAAAGAGGGAAAGGCCGTGGCTGAAGGCGGAATGGGCGTGGCTAAAGGGGGAATGGGCGGGGCCAAGGGCGGGGTGGGAGGGGCTAAAGCCGGAAGGGGCGGGGCTAAAGCAGGAAGGGGCGGGGCTAAAGGGGGGGGGCTTGCCGGGGCTCTAGGGGCCGAAGGGGGGAGGCTAAAAGGGGAATGGGCAAGGCAGAATCGTGTATGGGCAGGGCTAAAGGGGGAAAGGCCGTGGCTGAAGGCGGAATGGGCGTGGCTAAAGGGAAAATGGGCGGGGCCAAGGGCGGGGTGGGCGGGGCTAAGGGCGGAGTGGGCGGGGCTAAGCGGGAGTGGGCGGGGCTAAAGCCGGAAGGGGCGGGGCTAAAGGGGGGGGCCTTGCCGGGGCTCTAGGGGCCGTAGGGGGGAGGCTAAAAGGGGAATGGGCGAGGCAGAATCGTGTATGGGCAGGGCTAAAGGGGGAAAGGCCGTGGCTGAAGGCGGAATGGGCGTGGCTAAAGGGGGAATGGGCGGGGCCAAGGGCGGGGTGGGCGGGGCTAAGGGCGGAGTGGGCGGGGCTAAAGCCGGAAGGGGCGGGGCTAAAGGGGGAGGGGCTTGCCGGGGCTCTAGGGGCCGTAGGGGGGAGGCTAAAAGGGAATGGGCGAGGCAGAATCGTGTATGGGCAGGGCTAAAGGGGGAAAGGCCGTGGCTGAAGGCGGAATGGGCGTGGCTAAAGGGAAAATGGGCGGGGCCAAGGGCGGGGGTGGGCGGGGCTAAGGGCGGGTGGGCGGGGCTAAGGGCGGAGTGGGCGGGGCTAAAGCAGGAAGGGGCGGGGCTAAAGGGGGGGGGCTTGCCGGGGCTCTAGGGGCCGTAGGGGGAGGCTAAAAGGGGAATGGGCGAGGCAGAATCGTGTATGGGCAGGGCTAAAGGGGGAAAGGCCGTGGCTGAAGGCGGAATGGGCGTGGCTAAAGGGGGAATGGGCGGGGCCAAGGGCGGGGTGGGCGGGGCCAAGGGCGGAATGGGCGGGGCTAAAGGCGGAGTGGGCGGGGCTAAGCCGGAAGGGGCGGGGCTAAAACCGGAAGGGGCGGGGCTAAAGGGGGGGCTTGCCGGGGCTCTAGGGGCCGTACGGGGGAGGGTAAAAGGGGAATGGGCGAGGCAGAATCGTGTATGGGCAGGGCTAAAGGGGGAAAGGCCGTGGCTGAAGGCGGAATGGGCGTGGCTAAAGGGGGAATGGGCGGGGCCAAGGGCGGGGTGGGCGGGGCTAAGGGCGGAGTGGGCGGGGCTAAAGCCGGAAGGGGCGGGGCTAAAGCCGGAAGGGGCGGGGGCTAAAGGGGGGGCTTGCCGGGGCTCTAGGGGCCGTAGGGGGGAGGCTAAAAGGGGAATGGGCGAGGCAGAATCGTGTATGGGCAGGGCTAAAGGGGGAAAGGCCGTGGCTGAAGGCGGAATGGGCGTGGCTAAAGGGAAATGGGCGGGGCCAAGGGCGGGGTGGGCGGGCTAAGGGCGGAGTGGGCGGGCTAAGGCGGAGTGGGCGGGGCTAAAGCCGGAAGGGGCGGGGCTAAAGGGGGGGGCCTTGCCGGGGCTCTAGGGGCCGTAGGGGGGAGGCTAAAAGGGGAATGGGCGAGGCAGAATCGTGTATGGGCAGGGCTAAAGGGGGAAAGGCCGTGGCTGAAGGCGGAATGGGCGTGGCTAAAGGGGAATGGGCGGGGCCAAGGGCGGGGTGGGCGGGGCTAAGGGCGGAGTGGGCGGGGCTAAGCCGGAAGGGGCGGGGCGAAAGCCGGAAGGGGCGGGGCTAAAGGGGGGGGGCCTTGCCGGGGCTCTAGGGGCCGTAGGGGGGAGGCTAAAAGGGGAATGGGCGAGGCAGAATCGTGTATGGGCAGGGCTAAAGGGGGAAAGGCCGTGGCTGAAGGCGGAATGGGCGTGGCTAAAGGGGGAATGGGCGGGGCCAAGGGCGGCGTGGGCGGGGCTAAGGGCGGAGTGGGCGGGGCTAAAGCCGGAAGGGGCGGGGCTAAAGCAGGAAGGGGCGGGGCTAAAGGGCGGAATGGGCGGGGCCAAGGGCGGGGTGGGCGGGGCTAAGGGCGGAGTGGGGCGGGGCTAAAGCCGGAAGGGGCGGGCTAAAGGGGGGGCTTGCCGGGGCTCTAGGGGCCGTAGGGGGGAGGCTAAAAGGGGAATGGGCGAGGCAGAATCGTGTATGGGCAGGGCTAAAGGGGGAAAGGCCGTGGCTGAAGGCGGAATGGGCGTGGCTAAAGGGGGAATAGGCGGGGGCCAAGGGCGGGGTGGGCGGGGCTAAGGGCGGAGTGGGCGGGACTAAAGCCGGAAGGGGCGGGGCTAAAGGGGGGGCTTGCCGGGGCTCTAGGGCCGTAGGGGGGAGGCTAAAAGGGGAATGGGCGAGGCAGAATCGTGTATGGGCAGGGCTAAAGGGGGAAAGGCCGTGGCTAAAGGCGGAATGGGCGTGGCTAAAGGGAAAATGGGCGGGGCCAAGGGCGGGGGTGGGCGGGGCTAAGGGCGGAGGTGGGCGGGGCTAAAGCCGGAAGGGGCGGGGCTAAAGCCGGAAGGGGCGGGGCTAAAGGGGGGGCTTGCCGGGGCTCTAGGGGCCGTAGGGGGGAGGCTAAAAGGGGAATGGGCGAGGCAGAATCGTGTATGGGCAGGGCTAAAGGGGGAAAGGCCGTGGCTGAAGGCGGAATGGGCGTGGCTAAAGGGGGAATGGGCGGGGCCAAGGGCGGAGTGGGCGGGGCTAAGGGCGGAGTGGGCGGGGCTAAAGCCGAAGGGGCGGGGCTAAAGGGGGGGGCTTGCCGGGCTCTAGGGGCCGTAGGGGGAGGCTAAAAGGGGAATGGGCGAGGCAGAATCGTGTATGGGCAGGGCTAAAGGGGGAAAGGCCGTGGCTGAAGGCGGAATGGGCGTGGCTAAAGGGGGAATGGGCGGGGACAATAGCGGGGTGGCCGGGGCCAAGGGCGGGGTGGGCGGGGCTAAGGGCGGAGTGGGCGGGGCTAAAGCCGGAAGGGGCGGGGCTAAAGGGGGGGCTTGCCGGGGCTCTAGGGGCCGTAGGGGGGGAGGCTAAAAGGGGAATGGGCGAGGCAGAATCGTGTATGGGCAGGGCTAAAGGGGGAAAGGCCGTGGCTGAAGGCGGAATGGGCGTGGCTAAAGGGGGAATGGGCGGGGGCCAAGGGCGGGGTGGGCGGGGCTAAGGGCGGAGTGGGCGGGGCTAAAGCCGAAAGGGGCGGGGCTAAAGGAAGGGCTTGCCGGGGCTCTAGGGGCCGTAGGGGGGAGGCTAAAAGGGGAATGGGCGAGGCAGAATCGTGTATGGGCAGGGCTAAAGGGGGAAAGGCCGTGGCTGAAGGCGGAATGGGCGTGGCTAAAGGGGGAATGGGCGGGGCCAAGGGCGGGGTGGGCGGGGCTAAGGGCGGAGTGGGCGGGGCTAAAGCCGGAAGGGGCGGGGCTAAAGCAGGAAGGGGCGGGGCTAAAGGGGAATGGGCGAGGCAGAATCGTGTATGGGCAGGGCTAAAGGGGGAAAGGCCGTGGCTGAAGGCGGAATGGGCGTGGCTAAAGGGGGAATGGGCGGGGCCAAGGGCGAGGTGGGAGGGGCTAAAGGCGGAGTGGGCGGGGCTAAAGCCGAAAGGGGCGGGGCTAAAGGGGGGGCTTGCCGGGGCTCTAGGGGCCGTAGGGGGGAGGCTAAAAGGGGAATGGGCGAGGCAGAATCGTGTATGGGCAGGGCTAAAGGGGGAAAGGCCGTGGCTAAGGCGGAATGGGCGTGGCTAAAGGGGGAATGGGCGGGGCCAAGGGCGGGGTGGGCGGGGCTAAGGGCGGAGTGGGCGGGGCTAAAGCCGGAAGGGGCGGGGCTAAAGGGGGGGGCTTGCCGGGGCTCTAGGGGCCGTAGGGGGGAGGCTAAAAGGGGAATGGGCGAGGCAGAATCGTGTATGGGCAGGGCTAAAGGGGAAAGGCCGTGGCTGAAGGCGGAATGGGCGTGGCTAAAGGGGGAATGGGCGGGGCCAAGGGCGGGGTGGGCGGGGCCAAGGGCGGGGTGGGCGGGGCTAAGGGCGGAGTGGGCGGGGCGAAAGCCGGAAGGGGCGGGGCTAAAGGGGGGGCTTGCCGGGGCTCTAGGGGCCGTAGGGGGGAGGCTAAAAGGGGGAATGGGCGAGGCAGAATCGTGTATGGGCAGGGCTAAAGGGGGAAAGGCCGTGGCTGAAGGCGGAATGGGCGTGGCTAAAGGAAAATGGGCGGGGCCAAGGGCGGGGTGGGCGGGGCTAAGGGCGGAGTGGGCGGGGCTAAAGCCGGAAGGGGCGGGGCTAAAGCCGGAAGGGGCGGGGCTAAAGGGGGGGGGGCTTGCCGGGGCTCTAGGGGCCGTAGGGGGGAGGCTAAAAGGGGAATGGGCGAGGCAGAATCGTGTATGGGCAGGGCTAAAGGGGGAAAGGCCGTGGCTGAAGGCGGAATGGGCGTGGCTAAAGGGGGAATGGGCGGGGCCAAGGGGCGGGGTGGGCGGGGCTAAAGCCGGAGTGGGCGGGGCTAAAGCCGGAAGGGGCGGGGCTAAAGGGGGGGCTTGCCGGGGCTCTAGGGGCCGTAGGGGGGAGGCTAAAAGGGGAATGGGCGAGGCAGAATCGTGTATGGGCAGGGCTAAAGGGGGAAAGGCCGTGGCTGAAGGCGGAATGGGCGTGGCTAAAGGGGGAATGGGCGGGGCCAAGGGCGGGGTGGGCGGGGCTAAGGGCGGGGTGGGCGGGGCTAAGGGCGGAGTGGGCGGGGCTAAAGCCGGAAGGGGCGGGGCTAAAGGGGGGCGATTGCCGGGGCTCTAGGGGCCGTAGGGGGGAGGCTAAAAGGGGAATGGGCGAGGCAGAATCGTGTATGGGCAGGGCTAAAGGGGGAAAGGCCGTGGCTGAAGGCGGAATGGGCGTGGCTAAAGGGGGAATGGGCGGGCCAAGGGCGGGGTGGGCGGGGCTAAGGGCGGAGTGGGCGGGGCTAAAGCCGGAAGGGGCGGGGCTAAAGCCGGAAGGGGCGGGGCTAAAGGGGGGGGCTTGCCGGGGCTCTAGGGGCCGTAGGGGGGAGGCTAAAAGGGGAATGGGCGAGGCAGAATCGTGTATGGGCAGGGCTAAAGGGGGAAAGGCCGTGGCTGAAGGCGGAATGGGCGTGGCTAAAGGGGGAATGGGCGGGGCCAAGGGCGGGGTGGGCGGGGCTAAGGGCGGAGTGGGCGGGGCTAAAGCCGGAAGGGGCGGGGCTAAAGCCGGAAGGGGCGGGGCTAAGGGGGGGGGGCTTGCCGGGGCTCTAGGGGCCGTAGGGGGGAGGCTAAAAGGGGAATGGGCGAGGCAGAATCGTGTATGGGCAGGGCTAAAGGGGGAAAGGCCGTGGCTGAAGGCGGAATGGGCGTGGCTAAAGAGGGAATGGGCGGGGCCAAGGGCGGGGTGGGCGGGGCTAAGGGCGGAGTGGGCGGGGCTAAAGCCGTAAGGGGCGGGGCTAAAGCCGGAAGGGGCGGGGCTAAGGGGGGGGGCTTGCCGGGGCTCTAGGGGCCGTAGGGGGGAGGCTAAAAGGGGAATGGGCGAGGCAGAATCGTGTATGGGCAGGGCTAAAGGGGGAAAGGCCGTGGCTAAAGGCGGAATGGGCGTGGCTAAAAGGAAAATGGGCGGGGCCAAGGGCGGGGTGGGCGGGGCTAAGGGCGGAGTGGGCGGGGCTAAAGCCGGAAGGGGCGGGGCTAAAGCCGGAAGGGGCGGGGCTAAAGGGGGGGGCTTGCCGGGGCTCTAGGGGCCGTAGGGGGGAGGCTAAAAGGGGAATGGGCGAGGCAGAATCGTGTATGGGCAGGGCTAAAGGGGGAAAGGCCGTGGCTGAAGGCGGAATGGGCGTGGCTAAAGGGGGAATGGGCGGGGCTAAGGGCGGAGTGGGCGGGGCTAAACCAGGAAGGGGCGGGGCTAAAGCCGGAAGGGGCGGGGCTAAAGGGGGGGGGCTTGCCGGGGCTCTAGGGGCCGTAGGGGGGAGGCTAAAAGGGGAATGGGCGATGCAGAATCGTGTATGGGCAGGGCTAAAGGGGGAAAGGCCGTGGCTGAAGGCGGAATGGGCGTGGCTAAAGGGAAAATGGGCGGGGCCAAGGGCGGGGTGGGCGGGGCCAAGGGCGGGGTGGGCGGGGCTAAGGGCGGAGTGGGCGGGGCTAAAGCCGGAAGGGGCGGGGCTAAAGACGGAAGGGGCGGGGCTAAAGGGGGGGGGCTTGCCGGGGCTCTAGGGGCCGTAGGGGGGAGGCTAAAAGGGGAATGGGCGAGGCAGAATCGTGTATGGGCAGGGCTAAAGGGGGAAAGGCCGTGGCTGAAGGCGGAATGGGCGTGGCTAAAGGGGGAATGGGCGGGGCCAAGGGCGGGGTGGGCGGGGCTAAGGGCGGAGTGGGCGGGGCTAAAGCCGGAAGGGGCGGGGCTAAAGGGGGGGCTTGCCGGGGCTCTAGGGGCCGTAGGGGGGAGGCTAAAAGGGGAATGGGCGAGGCAGAATCGTGTATAGGCAGGGCTAAAGGGGGAAAGGCCGTGGCTGAAGGCGGAATGGGCGTGGCTAAAGGGGGAATGGGCGGGGCCAAGGGCGGGGTGGGCGGGGCTAAGGGCGGAGTGGGCGGGGCTAAGGGCGGAGTGGGCGGGGCTAAAGCCGGAAGGGGCGGGGCTAAAGGGGGGGGCCTTGCCGGGGCTCTAGGGGCCGTAGGGGGGAGGCTAAAAGGGGAATGGGCGAGGCAGAATCGTGTATGGGCAGGGCTAAAGGGGGAAAGGCCGTGGCTGAAGGCGGAATGGGCGTGGCTAAAGGGGGAATGGGCGGGGCCAAGGGCGGGGTGGGCGGGGCTAAGGGCGGAGTGGGCGGGGCTAAAGCCGGAGTGGGCGGGGCGAAAGCCGGAAGGGGCGGGGCTAAAGGGGGGGGGCTTGCCGGGGCTCTAGGGGCCGTAGGGGGGAGGCTAAAAGGGGAATGGGCAAGGCAGAATCGTGTATGGGCAGGGCTAAAGGGGGAAAGGCCGTGGCTGAAGGCGGAATGGGCGTGGCTAAAGGGGGAATGGGCGCGGCCAAGGATGGGGTGGGCGGGGCTAAGGGCGGAGTGGGCGGGGCTAAATCCGGAAGGGGCGGGGCTAAAGGGGGGGGCTTGCCGGGGCTCTAGGGGCCGTAGGGGGGAGGCTAAAAGGGGAATGGGCGAGGCAGAATCGTGTATGGGCAGGGCTAAAGGGGGAAAGGCCGTGGCTGAAGGCGGAATGGGCGTGGCTAAATGGGGGAATGGGCGGGGGCCAAGGGCGGGGTGGGCGGGGCTAAAGCCGGAAGGGGCGGGGCTAAAGCCGGAAGGGGCGGGGCTAAAGGGGGGGCTTGCCGCGGCTCTAGGGGCCGTAGGGGGGAGGCTAAAAGGGGAATGGGCGAGGCAGAATCGTGTATAGGCAGGGCTAAAGGGGGAAAGGCCGTGGCTGAAGGCGGAATGGGCGTGGCTAAAGGGGGAATGGGCGGGGCCAAGGGCGGGGTGGGCGGGGCTGAGGGCGGGGTGGGCGGGGCTAAAGCCGGAAGGGGCGGGGCTAAAGCCGGAAGGGGCGGGGCTAAAGGGGGGGGGCTTGCCGGGGCTCTAGGGGCCGTAGGGGGGAGGCTAAAAGGGGAATGGGCGAGGCAGAATCGTGTATGGGCAGGGCTAAAGGGGGAAAGGCCGTGGCTGAAGGCGGAATGGGCGTGGCTAAAGGGGGAATGGGCGGGGCCAAGGGCGGGGTGGGCGGGGCTAAGGGCGGAGTGGGCGTGGCTAAAGCCGGAAGGGGCGGGGCTAAAGCCGGAAGGGGCGGGGCTAAAGGGGGGGGCTTGCCGGGGCTCTAGGGGCCGTAGGGGGGAGGCTAAAAGGGGAATGGGCGAGGCAGAATCGTGTATGGGCAGGGCTAAAGGGGGAAAGGCCGTGGCTGAAGGCGGAATGGGCGTGGCTAAAGGGGGAGTGGGCGGGGGCCAAGGGCGGGGTGGGCGGGGCCAAGGGCGGGGTGGGCGGGGCTAAGGGCGGAGTGGGCGGGGCTTAAAGCCGGAAGGGGCGGGGCTAAAGCCGGAAGGGGCGGGGCTAAAGGGGGGGGCCTTGCCGGGGCTCTAGGGGCCGTAGGGGGGAGGCTAAAAGGGGAATGGGCGAGGCAGAATCGTGTATGGGCAGGGCTAAAGGGGGAAAGGCCGTGGCTGAAGGCGGAATGGGCGTGGCTAAAGGGGGAATGGGCGGGGCCAAGGGCGGGGTGGGCGGGGCTAAGGGCGGAGTGGGCGGGGCTAAAGCCGGAAGGGGCGGGGCTAAAGGGGGAGGGGCTTGCCGGGGCTCTAGGGGCCGTAGGGGGGAGGCTAAAAGGGGAATGGGCGAGGCAGAATCGTGTATGGGCAGGGCTAAAGGGGGAAAGGCCGTGGCTGAAGGCGGAATGGGCGTGGCTAAAGGGAAAATGGGCGGGGCCAAGGGCGGGGTGGGCGGGGCTAAGGGCGGGGTGGGCGGGGCTAAGGGCGGAGTGGGCGGGGCTAAAGCAGGAAGGGGCGGGGCTAAAGGGGGGGGCTTGCCGGGGCTCTAGGGGCCGTAGGGGGGAGGCTAAAAGGGGAATGGGCGAGGCAGAATCGTGTATGGGCAGGGCTAAAGGGGGAAAGGCCGTGGCTGAAGGCGGAATGGGCGTGGCTAAAGGGGGAATGGGCGGGGCCAAGGGCGGGGTGGGCGGGGCCAAGGGCGGAATGGGCGGGGCTAAAGGCGGAGTGGGCGGGGCTAAAGCCGGAAGGGGCGGGGCTAAAACCGGAAGGGGCGGGGCTAAAGGGGGGGCTTGCCGGGGCTCTAGGGGCCGTACGGGGGAGGGTAATAAGGGGAATGGGCGAGGCAGAATCGTGTATGGGCAGGGCTAAAGGGGGAAAGGCCGTGGCTGAAGGCGGGAATGGGCGTGGCTAAAGGGGGAATGGGCGGGGCCAAGGGCGGGGTGGGCGGGGCTAAGGGCGGAGTGGGCGGGGCTAAAGCCGGAGGGGCGGGGCTAAAGCCGGAAGGGGCGGGGCTAAAGGGGGGGCTTGCCGGGGCTCTAGGGGCCGTAGGGGGGAGGCTAAAAGGGGAATGGGCGAGGCAGAATCGTGTATGGGCAGGGCTAAAGGGGGAAAGGCCGTGGCTGAAGGCGGAATGGGCGTGGCTAAAGGGAAAATGGGCGGGGCCAAGGGCGGGGTGGGCGGGGCTAAGGGCGGAGTGGGCGGGGCTAAGGGCGGAGTGGGCGGGGCTAAAGCCGGAAGGGGCGGGGCTAAAGGGGGGGGCCTTGCCGGGGCTCTAGGGGCCGTAGGGGGGAGGCTAAAAGGGGAATGGGCGAGGCAGAATCGTGTATGGGCAGGGCTAAAGGGGGAAAGGCCGTGGGCTGAAGGCGGAATGGGCGTGGCTAAAGGGGGAATGGGCGGGGCCAAGGGCGGGGTGGGCGGGGCTAAGGGCGGAGTGGGCGGGGCTTAAAGCCGGAAGGGGCGGGGCGAAAGCCGGAAGGGGCGGGGCTAAAGGGGGGGGCCTTGCCGGGGCTCTAGGGGCCGTAGGGGGGAGGCTAAAAGGGGAATGGGCGAGGCAGAATCGTGTATGGGCAGGGCTAAAGGGGGAAAGGCCGTGGCTGAAGGCGGAATGGGCGTGGCTAAAGGGGGAATGGGCGGGGCCAAGGGCGGCGTGGGCGGGGCTAAGGGCGGAGTGGGCGGGGCTAAAGCCGGAAGGGGCGGGGCTAAAGCAGGAAGGGGCGGGGCTAAAGGGGGAATGGGCGGGGCCAAGGGCGGGGTGGGCGGGGCTAAGGGCGGAGTGGGCGGGGCTAAAAGCCGGAAGGGGCGGGGCTAAAGGGGGGGGCTTGCCGGGGCTCTAGGGGCCGTAGGGGGGAGGCTAAAAGGGGAATGGGCGAGGCAGAATCGTGTATGGGCAGGGCTAAAGGGGGAAAGGCCGTGGCTGAAGGCGGAATGGGCGTGGCTAAAGGGGGAATAGGCGGGGGCCAAGGGCGGGGTGGGCGGGGCTAAGGGCGGAGTGGGCGGGACTAAAGCCGGAAGGGGCGGGGCTAAAGGGGGGGCTTGCCGGGGCTCTAGGGGCCGTAGGGGGGAGGCTAAAAGGGGAATGGGCGAGGCAGAATCGTGTATGGGCAGGGCTAAAGGGGGAAAGGCCGTGGCTAAAGGCGGAATGGGCGTGGCTAAAGGGAAAATGGGCGGGGCCAAGGGCGGGGTGGGCGGGGCTAAGGGCGGAGTGGGCGGGGCTAAAGCCGGAAGGGGCGGGGCTAAAGCCGGAAGGGGCGGGGCTAAAGGGGGGGGCTTGCCGGGGCTCTAGGGGCCGTAGGGGGGAGGCTAAAAGGGGAATGGGCGAGGCAGAATCGTGTATGGGCAGGGCTAAAGGGGGAAAGGCCGTGGCTGAAGGCGGAATGGGCGTGGCTAAAGGGGGAATGGGCGGGGCCAAGGGCGGAGTGGGCGGGGCTAAGGGCGGAGTGGGCGGGGCTAAAGCCGGAAGGGCGGGGCTAAAGGGGGGGGCTTGCCGGGGCTCTAGGGGCCGTAGGGGGGAGGCTAAAAGGGGAATGGGCGAGGCAGAATCGTGTATGGGCAGGGCTAAAGGGGGAAAGGCCGTGGCTGAAGGCGGAATGGGCGTGGCTAAAGGGGGAATGGGCGGGGCCAAGGGCGGGGTGGGCGGGGCTAAGGGCGGAGTGGGCGGGGCTAAAGCCGAAAGGGGCGGGGCTAAAGGAAGGGCTTGCCGGGGCTCTAGGGGCCGTAGGGGGGGAGGCTAAAAAGGGGAATGGGCGAGGCAGAATCGTGTATGGGCAGGGCTAAAGGGGAAAGGCCGTGGCTGAAGGCGGAATGGGCGTGGCTAAAGGGGGAATGGGCGGGGCCAAGGGCGGGGTGGGCGGGGCTAAGGGCGGAGTGGGCGGGGCTAAAGCCGGAAGGGGCGGGGCTAAAGCAGGAAGGGGCGGGGCTAAAGGGGGAATGGGCGAGGCAGAATCGTGTAATGGGCAGGGCTAAAGGGGGAAAGGCCGTGGCTGAAGGCGGAATGGGCGTGGCTAAAGGGGGAATGGGCGGGGCCAAGGGCGAGGTGGGAGGGGCTAAGGGCGGAGTGGGCGGGGCTAAAGCCGAAAGGGGCGGGGCTAAAGGGGGGGCTTGCCGGGGCTCTAGGGGCCGTAGGGGGGAGGCTAAAAGGGGAATGGGCGAGGCAGAATCGTGTATGGGCAGGGCTAAAGGGGGAAAGGCCGTGGCTAAAGGCGGAATGGGCGTGGCTAAAGGGGGAATGGGCGGGGCCAAGGGCGGGGTGGGCGGGGCTAAGGGCGGAGTGGGCGGGGCTAAAGCCGGAAGGGGCGGGGCTAAAGGGGGGGGCTTGCCGGGGCTCTAGGGCCGTAGGGGGGAGGCTAAAAGGGGAATGGGCGAGGCAGAATCGTGTATGGGCAGGGCTAAAGGGGGAAAGGCCGTGGCTGAAGGCGGAATGGGCGTGGCTAAAGGGGGAATGGGCGGGGCCAAGGGCGGGGTGGGCGGGGCCAAGGGCGGGGTGGGCGGGGCTAAGGGCGGAGTGGGCGGGGCGAAAGCCGGAAGGGGCGGGGCTAAAGGGGGGGCTTGCCGGGGCTCTAGGGGCCGTAGGGGGGAGGCTAAAAGGGGAATGGGCGAGGCAGAATCGTGTATGGGCAGGGCTAAAGGGGGAAAGGCCGTGGCTGAAGGCGGAATGGGCGTGGCTAAAGGGAAAATGGGCGGGGCCAAGGGCGGGGTGGGCGGGGCTAAGGGCGGAGTGGGCGGGGCTAAAGCCGGAAGGGGCGGGGCGAAAGCCGGAAGGGGCGGGGCTAAAGGGGGGGGGCTTGCCGGGGCTCTAGGGGCCGTAGGGGGGAGGCTAAAAGGGGAATGGGCGAGGCAGAATCGTGTATGGGCAGGGCTAAAGGGGGAAAGGCCGTGGCTGAAGGCGGAATGGGCGTGGCTAAAGGGGGAATGGGCGGGGCCAAGGGCGGGGTGGGCGGGGCTAAGGGCGGAGTGGGCGGGGCTAAAGCCGGAAGGGGCGGGGCTAAAGCCGGAAGGGGCGGGGCTAAAGGGGGGGGCTTGCCGGGGCTCTAGGGGCCGTAGAGGGGAGGCTAAAAGGGGAATGGGCGAGGCAGAATCGTGTATGGGCAGGGCTAAAGGGGGAAAGGCCGTGGCTGAAGGCGGAATGGGCGTGGCTAAAGGGGGAATGGGCGGGGCCAAGGGCGGGGTGGGCGGGGCTAAGGGCGGAGTGGGCGGGGCTAAAGCCGGAAGGGGCGGGGCTAAAGCCGGAAGGGGCGGGGCTAAAGGGGGGGGCTTGCCGGGGCTCTAGGGGCCGTAGGGGGGAGGCTAAAAGGGGAATGGGCGAGGCAGAATCGTGTATGGGCAGGGCTAAAGGGGGAAAGGCCGTGGCTGAAGGCGGAATGGGCGTGGCTAAAGGGGGAATGGGCGGGGCCAAGGGCGGGGTGGGCGGGGCTAAGGGCGGAGTGGGCGGGGCTAAAGCCGGAAGGGGCGGGGCTAAGCAGGAAGGGGCGGGGCTAAAGGGGGGGGCTTGCCGGGGCTCTAGGGGCCGTAGGGGGGAGGCTAAAAGGGGAATGGGCGAGGCAGAATCGTGTATGGGCAGGGCTAAAGGGGGAAAGGCCGTGGCTGAAGGCGGAATGGGCGTGGCTAAAGGGGGAATGGGCGGGGCCAAGGGCGGGGTGGGCGGGGCTAAGGGCGGAGTGGGCGGGGCTAAAGCCGGAAGGGGCGGGGCTAAAGCCGGAAGGGGCGGGGCTAAGGGGGGGGGGCTTGCCGGGGCTCTAGGGGCCGTAGGGGGGAGGCTAAAAGGGGAATGGGCGAGGCAGAATCGTGTATGGGCAGGGCTAAAGGGGGAAAGGCCGTGGCTGAAGGCGGAATGGGCGTGGCTAAAGGGGGAATGGGCGGGGCCAAGGGCGGGGTGGGCGGGGCCAAGGGCGGGGTGGGCGGGGCTAAGGGCGGAGTGGGCGGGGCTAAAGCCGGAAGGGGCGGGGCTAAAGCCGGAAGGGGCGGGGCTAAAGGGGGGGGGGCTTGCCGGGGCTCTAGGGGCCGTAGGGGGGAGGCTAAAAGGGGAATGGGCGAGGCAGAATCGTGTATGGGCAGGGCTAAAGGGGGAAAGGCCGTGGCGGAAGGCGGAATGGGCGTGGCTAAAGGGGGAATGGGCGGGGCCAAGGGCGGGGTGGGCGGGGCTAAGGGCGGAGTGGGCGGGGCTAAAGCCGGAGTGGGCGGGCGAAAGCCGGAAGGGGCGGGGCTAAAGGGGGGGGGCTTGCCGGGGCTCTAGGGGCCGTAGGGGGGAGGCTAAAAGGGGAATGGGCGAGGCAGAATCGTGTATGGGCAGGGCTAAAGGGGGAAAGGCCGTGGCTGAAGTCGGAATGGGCGTGGCTAAAGGGGGAATGGGCGGGGCCAAGGGCGGGGTGGGCGGGGCTAAGGGCGGAGTGGGCGGGGCTAAAGCCGGAAGGGGCGGGGCTAAAGGGGGGGGGCTTGCCGGGGCTCTAGGGGCCGTAGGGGGGAGGCTAAAAGGGGAATGGGCGAGGCAGAATCGTGTATGGGCAGGGCTAAAGGGGGAAAGGCCGTGGCTGAAGGCGGAATGGGCGTGGCTAAAGGGGGAATGGGCGGGGCCAAGGGCGGGGTGGGCGGGGCTAAAGCCGGAAGGGGCGGGGCTAAAGCAGGAAGGGGCGGGGCTAAAGGGGGGGGGCTTGCCGGGGCTCTAGGGGCCGTAGGGGGGAGGCTAAAAGGGGAATGGGCGAGGCAGAATCGTGTATAGGCAGGGCTAAAGGGGGAAAGGCCGTGGCTGAAGGCGGAATGGGCGTGGCTAAAGGGAAAATGGGCGGGGCCAAGGGCGGGGTGGGCGGGGCTAAGGGCGGAGTGGGCGGGGCTAAGGGCGGAGTGGGCGGGGCTAAAGCCGGAAGGGGCGGGGCTAAAGGGGGGGGCCTTGCCGGGCTCTAGGGGCCGTAGGGGGGAGGCTAAAAGGGGAATGGGCGAGGCAGAATCGTGTATGGGCAGGGCTAAAGGGGGAAAGGCCGTGGCTGAAGGCGGAATGGGCGTGGCTAAAGGGGGAATGGGCGGGGCCAAGGGCAGGGTGGGCGGGGCTAAGGGCGGAGTGGGCGGGGCTAAAGCCGGAAGGGGCGGGGCTAAAGGGGGAGGCTTGCCGGGGCTCTAGGGGCCGTAGGGGGGAGGCTAAAAGGGGAATGGGCGAGGCAGAATCGTGTATGGGCAGGGCTAAAGGGGGAAAGGCCGTGGCTGAAGGCGGAATGGGCGTGGCTAAAGGGGGAATGGGCGGGGCCAAGGGCGGGGTGGGCGGGGCTAAGGGCGGAGTGGGCGGGGCTAAAGCCGGAGTGGGCGGGGCGAAAGCCGGAAGGGGCGGGGCTAAAGGGGGGGGGCTTGCCGGGGCTCTAGGGGCCGTAGGGGGGAGGCTAAAAGGGGAATGGGCAAGGCAGAATCGTGTATGGGCAGGGCTAAAGGGGGAAAGGCCGTGGCTGAAGGCGGAATGGGCGTGGCTAAAGGGGGAATGGGCGGGGCCAAGGGCGGGGTGGGCGGGGCTAAGGGCGGAGTGGGCGGGGCTAAAGCCGGAAGGGGCGGGGCTAAAGGGGGGGGCTTGCCGGGGCTCTAGGGGCCGTAGGGGGGAGGCTAAAAGGGGAATGGGCGAGGCAGAATCGTGTATGGGCAGGGCTAAAGGGGGAAAGGCCGTGGCTGAAGGCGGAATGGGCGTGGCTAAAGGGGGAATGGGCGGGGCCAAGGGCGGGGTGGGCGGGGCTAAGGGCGGAGTGGGCGGGGCTAAAGCCGGAAGGGGCGGGGCTAAAGGGGGGGGGGGCTTGCCGGGGCTCTAGGGGCCGTAGGGGGGAGGCTAAAAGGGGAATGGGCGAGGCAGAATCGTGTATGGGCAGGGCTAAAGGGGGAAAGGCCGTGGCTGAAGGCGGAATGGGCGTGGCTAAAGGGGGAATGGGCGGGGCCAAGGGCGGGGTGGGCGGGGCTAAGGGCGGAGTGGGCGGGGCTAAAGCAGGAAGGGGCGGGGCTAAAGCCGGAAGGGGCGGGGCTAAAGGGGGGGGCTTGCCGGGGCTCTAGGGGCCGTAGGGGGGAGGCTAAAAGGGGAATGGGCGAGGCAGAATCGTGTATGGGCAGGGCTAAAGGGGGAAAGGCCGTGGCTGAAGGCGGAATGGGCGTGGCTAAAGGGGGAATGGGCGGGGCCAAGGGCGGGGTGGGCGGGGCTAAGGGCGGAGTGGGCGGGGCTAAAGCCGGAAGGGGCGGGGCTAAGCAGGAAGGGGCGGGGCTAAAGGGGGGGGGGCTTGCCGGGGCTCTAGGGGCCGTAGGGGGGAGGCTAAAAGGGGAATGGGCGAGGCAGAATCGTGTATGGGCAGGGCTAAAGGGGGAAAGGCCGTGGCTGAAGGCGGAATGGGCGTGGCTAAAGGGGGAATGGGCGGGGCCAAGGGCGGGGTGGGCGGGGCTAAGGGCGGAGTGGGCGGGGCTAAAGCCGGAAGGGGCGGGGCTAAAGCCGGAAGGGGCGGGGCTAAGGGGGGGGGCTTGCCGGGGCTCTAGGGGCCGTAGGGGGGAGGCTAAAAGGGGAATGGGCGAGGCAGAATCGTGTATGGGCAGGGCTAAAGGGGGAAAGGCCGTGGCTGAAGGCGGAATGGGCGTGGCTAAAGGGGGAATGGGCGGGGCCAAGGGCGGGGTGGGCGGGGCCAAGGGCGGGGTGGGCGGGGCTAAGGGCGGAGTGGGCGGGGCTAAAGCCGGAAGGGGCGGGGCTAAAGCCGGAAGGGGCGGGGCTAAAGGGGGGGGCTTGCCGGGGCTCTAGGGGCCGTAGGGGGGAGGCTAAAAGGGGAATGGGCGAGGCAGAATCGTGTATGGGCAGGGCTAAAGGGGGAAAGGCCGTGGCTGAAGGCGGAATGGGCGTGGCTAAAGGGGGAATGGGCGGGGCCAAGGGCGGGGTGGGCGGGGCTAAGGGCGGAGTGGGCGGGGCTAAAGCCGGAGTGGGCGGGGCGAAAGCCGGAAGGGGCGGGGCTAAAGGGGGGGGGCTTGCCGGGGCTCTAGGGGCCGTAGGGGGGAGGCTAAAAGGGGAATGGGCGAGGCAGAATCGTGTATGGGCAGGGCTAAAGGGGGAAAGGCCGTGGCTGAAGTCGGAATGGGCGTGGCTAAAGGGGGAATGGGCGGGGCCAAGGGCGGGGTGGGCGGGGCTAAGGGCGGAGTGGGCGGGGCTAAAGACGGAAGGGGCGGGGCTAAAGGGGGGGGCTTGCCGGGGCTCTAGGGGCCGTAGGGGGGAGGCTAAAAGGGGAATGGGCGAGGCAGAATCGTGTATGGGCAGGGCTAAAGGGGGAAAGGCCGTGGCTGAAGGCGGAATGGGCGTGGCTAAAGGGGGAATGGGCGGGGCCAAGGGCGGGGTGGGCGGGGCTAAAGCCGGAAGGGGCGGGGCTAAAGCCGGAAGGGGCGGGGCTAAAGGGGGGGGGCTTGCCGGGGCTCTAGGGGCCGTAGGGGGGAGGCTAAAAGGGGAATGGGCGAGGCAGAATCGTGTATAGGCAGGGCTAAAGGGGGAAAGGCCGTGGCTGAAGGCGGAATGGGCGTGGCTAAAGGGAAAATGGGCGGGGCCAAGGGCGGGGTGGGCGGGGCTAAGGGCGGAGTGGGCGGGGCTAAGGGCGGAGTGGGCGGGGCTAAAGCCGGAAGGGGCGGGGCTAAAGGGGGGGGCCTTGCCGGGGCTCTAGGGGCCGTAGGGGGGAGGCTAAAAGGGGAATGGGCGAGGCAGAATCGTGTATGGGCAGGGCTAAAGGGGGAAAGGCCGTGGCTGAAGGCGGAATGGGCGTGGCTAAAGGGGGAATGGGCGGGGCCAAGGGCGGGGTGGGCGGGGCTAAGGGCGGAGTGGGCGGGGCTAAAGCCGGAAGGGGCGGGGCTAAAGGGGGAGGCTTGCCGGGGCTCTAGGGGCCGTAGGGGGGAGGCTAAAAGGGGAATGGGCGAGGCAGAATCGTGTATGGGCAGGGCTAAAGGGGGAAAGGCCGTGGCTGAAGGCGGAATGGGCGTGGCTAAAGGGGGAATGGGCGGGGCCAAGGGCGGCGTGGGCGGGGCTAAGGGCGGAGTGGGCGGGGCTAAAGCCGGAAGGGGCGGGGCTAAAGCAGGAAGGGGCGGGGCTAAAGGGGGAATGGGCGGGGCCAAGGGCGGGGTGGGCGGGGCTAAGGGCGGAGTGGGCGGGGCTAAAGCCGGAAGGGGCGGGGCTAAAGGGGGGGGCTTGCCGGGGCTCTAGGGGCCGTAGGGGGGAGGCTAAAAGGGGAATGGGCGAGGCAGAATCGTGTATGGGCAGGGCTAAAGGGGGAAAGGCCGTGGCTGAAGGCGGAATGGGCGTGGCTAAAGGGGGAATAGGCGGGGGCCAAGGGCGGGGTGGGCGGGGCTAAGGGCGGAGTGGGCGGGACTAAAGCCGGAAGGGGCGGGGCTAAAGGGGGGGCTTGCCGGGGCTCTAGGGGCCGTAGGGGGGAGGCTAAAAGGGGAATGGGCGAGGCAGAATCGTGTATGGGCAGGGCTAAAGGGGGAAAGGCCGTGGCTAAAGGCGGAATGGGCGTGGCTAAAGGGAAAATGGGCGGGGCCAAGGGCGGGGTGGGCGGGGCTAAGGGCGGAGTGGGCGGGGCTAAAGCCGGAAGGGGCGGGGCTAAAGCCGGAAGGGGCGGGGCTAAAGGGGGGGGCTTGCCGGGGCTCTAGGGGCCGTAGGGGGGAGGCTAAAAGGGGAATGGGCGAGGCAGAATCGTGTATGGGCAGGGCTAAAGGGGGAAAGGCCGTGGCTGAAGGCGGAATGGGCGTGGCTAAAGGGGGAATGGGCGGGGCCAAGGGCGGAGTGGGCGGGGCTAAGGGCGGAGTGGGCGGGGCTAAAGCCGGAAGGGGCGGGGCTAAAGGGGGGGGCTTGCCGGGGCTCTAGGGGCCGTAGGGGGGAGGCTAAAAGGGGAATGGGCGAGGCAGAATCGTGTATGGGCAGGGCTAAAGGGGGAAAGGCCGTGGCTGAAGGCGGAATGGGCGTGGCTAAAGGGGGGAATGGGCGGGGACAATAGCGGGGTGGCCGGGGCCAAGGGCGGGGTGGGCGGGGCTAAGGGCGGAGTGGGCGGGGCTAAAGCCGGAAGGGGCGGGGCTAAAGGGGGGGGCTTGCCGGGGCTCTAGGGGCCGTAGGGGGGAGGCTAAAAGGGGAATGGGCGAGGCAGAATCGTGTATGGGCAGGGCTAAAGGGGGAAAGGCCGTGGCTGAAGGCGGAATGGGCGTGGCTAAAGGGGGAATGGGCGGGGCCAAGGGCGGGGTGGGCGGGGCTAAGGGCGGAGTGGGCGGGGCTAAAGCCGAAAGGGGCGGGGCTAAAGGAAGGGCTTGCCGGGGCTCTAGGGGCCGTAGGGGGGAGGCTAAAAGGGGAATGGGCGAGGCAGAATCGTGTATGGGCAGGGCTAAAGGGGGAAAGGCCGTGGCTGAAGGCGGAATGGGCGTGGCTAAAGGGGGAATGGGCGGGGCCAAGGGCGGGGTGGGCGGGGCTAAGGGCGGAGTGGGCGGGGCTAAAGCCGGAAGGGGCGGGGCTAAAGCAGGAAGGGGCGGGGCTAAAGGGGGAATGGGCGAGGCAGAATCGTGTATGGGCAGGGCTAAAGGGGGAAAGGCCGTGGCTGAAGGCGGAATGGGCGTGGCTAAAGGGGGAATGGGCGGGGCCAAGGGCGAGGTGGGAGGGGCTAAGGGCGGAGTGGGCGGGGCTAAAGCCGAAAGGGGCGGGGCTAAAGGGGGGGCTTGCCGGGGCTCTAGGGGCCGTAGGGGGGAGGCTAAAAGGGGAATGGGCGAGGCAGAATCGTGTATGGGCAGGGCTAAAGGGGGAAAGGCCGTGGCTAAAGGCGGAATGGGCGTGGCTAAAGGGGGAATGGGCGGGGCCAAGGGCGGGGTGGGCGGGGCTAAGGGCGGAGTGGGCGGGGCTAAAGCCGGAAGGGGCGGGGCTAAAGGGGGGGGCTTGCCGGGGCTCTAGGGGCCGTAGGGGGGAGGCTAAAAGGGGAATGGGCGAGGCAGAATCGTGTATGGGCAGGGCTAAAGGGGGAAAGGCCGTGGCTGAAGGCGGAATGGGCGTGGCTAAAGGGGGAATGGGCGGGGCCAAGGGCGGGGTGGGCGGGGCCAAGGGCGGGGGTGGGCGGGGCTAAGGGCGGAGTGGGCGGGGCGAAAGCCGGAAGGGGCGGGGCTAAAGGGGGGGCTTGCCGGGGCTCTAGGGGCCGTAGGGGGGAGGCTAAAAGGGGAATGGGCGAGGCAGAATCGTGTATGGGCAGGGCTAAAGGGGGAAAAGGCCGTGGCTGAAGGCGGAATGGGCGTGGCTAAAGGGAAAATGGGCGGGGCCAAGGGCGGGGTGGGCGGGGCTAAGGGCGGAGTGGGCGGGGCTAAAGCCGGAAGGGGCGGGGCTAAAGCCGGAAGGGGCGGGGCTAAAGGGGGGGGGCTTGCCGGGGCTCTAGGGGGCCGTAGGGGGGAGGCTAAAAGGGGAATGGGCGAGGCAGAATCGTGTATGGGCAGGGCTAAAGGGGGAAAGGCCGTGGCTGAAGGCGGAATGGGCGTGGCTAAAGGGGGAATGGGCGGGGCCAAGGGCGGGGTGGGCGGGGCTAAAGCCGGAGTGGGCGGGGCTAAAGCCGGAAGGGGCGGGGCTAAAGGGGGGGCTTGCCGGGGCTCTAGGGGCCGTAGGGGGGAGGCTAAAAGGGGAATGGGCGAGGCAGAATCGTGTATGGGCAGGGCTAAAGGGGGAAAGGCCGTGGCTGAAGGCGGAATGGGCGTGGCTAAAGGGGGAATGGGCGGGGCCAAGGGCGGGGTGGGCGGGGCTAAGGGCGGGGTGGGCGGGGCTAAGGGCGGAGTGGGCGGGGCTAAAGCCGGAAGGGGCGGGGCTAAAGGGGGGCGATTGCCGGGGCTCTAGGGGCCGTAGGGGGGAGGCTAAAAGGGGAATGGGCGAGGCAGAATCGTGTATGGGCAGGCTAAAGGGGGAAAGGCCGTGGCTGAAGGCGGAATGGGCGTGGCTAAAGGGGGAATGGGCGGGGCCAAGGGCGGGGTGGGCGGGGCTAAGGGCGGAGTGGGCGGGGCTAAAGCCGGAAGGGGCGGGGCTAAAGCCGGAAGGGGCGGGGCTAAAGGGGGGGGCTTGCCGGGGCTCTAGGGGCCGTAGGGGGGAGGCTAAAAGGGGAATGGGCGAGGCAGAATCGTGTATGGGCAGGGCTAAAGGGGGAAAGGCCGTGGCTGAAGGCGGAATGGGCGTGGCTAAAGGGGGAATGGGCGGGGCCAAGGGCGGGGTGGGCGGGGCCAAGGGCGGGGTGGGCGGGGCTAAGGGCGGAGTGGGCGGGGCGAAAGCCGGAAGGGGCGGGGCTAAAGGGGGGGCTTGCCGGGGCTCTAGGGGCCGTAGGGGGGAGGCTAAAAGGGGAATGGGCGAGGCAGAATCGTGTATGGGCAGGGCTAAAGGGGGAAAGGCCGTGGCTGAAGGAATGGGCGTGGCTAAAGGGAAAATGGGCGGGGCCAAGGGCGGGGTGGGCGGGGCCAAGGGCGGAGTGGGCGGGGCTAAAGCCGGAATGGGCGGGGCTAAAGCCGGAAGGGGCGGGGCTAAAGGGGGGGGCTTGCCGGGGCTCTAGGGGCCGTAGGGGGGAGGCTAAAAGGGGAATGGGCGAGGCAGAATCGTGTATGGGCAGGGCTAAATGGGGAAAGGCCGTGGCTGAAGGCGGAATGGGCGTGGCTAAAGGGGGAATGGGCGGGGCCAAGGGCGGGGTGGGCGGGGCTAAGGGCGGAGTGGGGCGGGGCTAAAGCCGGAAGGGGCGGGGCTAAAGCCGGAAGGGGCGGGGCTAAAGGGGGGGGCTTGCCGGGGCTCTAGGGGCCGTAGGGGGGAGGCTAAAAGGGGAATGGGCGAGGCAGAATCGTGTATGGGCAGGGCTAAAGGGGGAAAGGCCGTGGCTGAAGGCGGAATGGGCGTGGCTAAAGGGGGAATGGGCGGGGCCAAGGGCGGGGTGGGCGGGGCTAAGGGCGGAGTGGGCGGGGCTAAAGCCGGAAGGGGCGGGGGCTAAAGCCGGAAGGGGCGGGGCTAAAGGGGGGGGCTTGCCGGGGCTCTAGGGGCCGTAGAGGGGAGGCTAAAAGGGGAATGGGCGAGGCAGAATCGTGTATGGGCAGGGCTAAAGGGGGAAAGGCCGTGGCTGAAGGCGGAATGGGCGTGGCTAAAGGGGGAATGGGCGGGGCCAAGGGCGGGGTGGGCGGGGCTAAGGGCGGAGTGGGCGGGGCTAAAGCCGGAAGGGGCGGGGCTAAAGCCGGAAGGGGCGGGGCTAAAGGGGGGGGCTTGCCGGGGCTCTAGGGGCCGTAGGGGGGAGGCTAAAAGGGGAATGGGCGAGGCAGAATCGTGTATGGGCAGGGCTAAAGGGGGAAAGGCCGTGGCTGAAGGCGGAATGGGCGTGGCTAAAGGGGGGAATGGGCGGGGCCAAGGGCGGGGTGGGCGGGGCTAAGGGCGGAGTGGGCGGGGGCTAAAGCCGAAGGGGCGGGGCTAAGCAGGAAGGGGCGGGGCTAAAGGGGGGGGCTTGCCGGGGCTCTAGGGGCCGTAGGGGGGAGGCTAAAAGGGGAATGGGCGAGGCAGAATCGTGTATGGGCAGGGCTAAAGGGGGAAAGGCCGTGGCTGAAGGCGGAATGGGCGTGGCTAAAGGGGGAATGGGCGGGGCCAAGGGCGGGGTGGGCGGGGCTAAGGGCGGAGTGGGCGGGGCTAAAGCCGGAAGGGGCGGGGGCTAAAGCCGGAAGGGGCGGGGCTAAGGGGGGGGGGGCTTGCCGGGGCTCTAGGGGCCGTAGGGGGGAGGCTAAAAGGGGAATGGGCGAGGCAGAATCGTGTATGGGCAGGGCTAAAGGGGGAAAGGCCGTGGCTGAAGGCGGAATGGGCGTGGCTAAAGGGGGAATGGGCGGGGCCAAGGGCGGGGTGGGCGGGGCCAAGGGCGGGGGTGGGCGGGGCTAAGGGCGGAGTGGGCGGGGCTAAAGCCGGAAGGGGCGGGGCTAAAGCCGGAAGGGGCGGGGCTAAAGGGGGGGGGGCTTGCCGGGGCTCTAGGGGCCGTAGGGGGGAGGCTAAAAGGGGAATGGGCGAGGCAGAATCGTGTATGGGCAGGGCTAAAGGGGGAAAGGCCGTGGCGGAAGGCGGAATGGGCGTGGCTAAAGGGGGAATGGGCGGGGCCAAGGGCGGGGTGGGCGGGGCTAAGGGCGGAGTGGGCGGGGCTAAAGCCGGAGTGGGCGGGCGAAAGCCGGAAGGGGCGGGGCTAAAGGGGGGGGGCTTGCCGGGGCTCTAGGGGCCGTAGGGGGGAGGCTAAAAGGGGAATGGGCGAGGCAGAATCGTGTATGGGCAGGGCTAAAGGGGGAAAGGCCGTGGCTGAAGTCGGAGATGGGCGTGGCTAAAGGGGGAATGGGCGGGGCCAAGGGCGGGGTGGGCGGGGCTAAGGGCGGAGTGGGCGGGGCTAAAGCCGGAAGGGGCGGGGCTAAAGGGGGGGGGCTTGCCGGGGCTCTAGGGGCCGTAGGGGGGAGGCTAAAAGGGGAATGGGCGAGGCAGAATCGTGTATGGGCAGGGCTAAAGGGGAAAGGCCGTGGCTGAAGGCGGAATGGGCGTGGCTAAAGGGGGAATGGGCGGGGCCAAGGGCGGGGTGGGGCGGGGCTAAAGCCGGAAGGGGCGGGGCTAAAGCAGGAAGGGGCGGGGCTAAAGGGGGGGGGCTTGCCGGGGCTCTAGGGGCCGTAGGGGGGAGGCTAAAAGGGGAATGGGCGAGGCAGAATCGTGTATAGGCAGGGGCTAAAGGGGGAAAGGCCGTGGCTGAAGGCGGAATGGGCGTGGCTAAAGGGAAAATGGGCGGGGCCAAGGGCGGGGTGGGCGGGGCTAAGGGCGGAGTGGGCGGGGCTAAGGGCGGAGTGGGCGGGGCTAAAGCCGGAAGGGGCGGGGCTAAAGGGGGGGGCCTTGCCGGGGCTCTAGGGGCCGTAGGGGGGGAGGCTAAAAGGGGAATGGGCGAGGCAGAATCGTGTATGGGCAGGGCTAAAGGGGGGAAAGGCCGTGGCTGAAGGCGGAATGGGCGTGGCTAAAGGGGGAATGGGCGGGGCCAAGGGCAGGGTGGGCGGGGCTAAGGGCGGAGTGGGCGGGGCTAAAGCCGGAAGGGGCGGGGCTAAAGGGGAGGCTTGCCGGGGCTCTAGGGGCCGTAGGGGGGAGGCTAAAAGGGGAATGGGCGAGGCAGAATCGTGTATGGGCAGGGCTAAAGGGGGAAAGGCCGTGGCTGAAGGCGGAATGGGGCGTGGCTAAAGGGGGAATGGGCGGGGCCAAGGGCGGGGTGGGCGGGGCTAAGGGCGGAGTGGGCGGGGCTAAAGCCGGAGTGGGCGGGGCGAAAGCCGGAAGGGGCGGGGCTAAAGGGGGGGGGCTTGCCGGGGCTCTAGGGGCCGTAGGGGGGAGGCTAAAAGGGGGAATGGGCAAGGCAGAATCGTGTATGGGCAGGGCTAAAGGGGGGAAAGGCCGTGGCTGAAGGCGGAATGGGCGTGGCTAAAGGGGGAATGGGCGGGGCCAAGGGCGGGGTGGGCGGGGCTAAGGGCGGAGTGGGCGGGGCTAAAGCCGGAAGGGGCGGGGCTAAAGGGGGGGGCTTGCCGGGGCTCTAGGGGCCGTAGGGGGGAGGCTAAAAGGGGAATGGGCGAGGCAGAATCGTGTATGGGCAGGGCTAAAGGGGGAAAGGCCGTGGCTGAAGGCGGAATGGGCGTGGCTAAAGGGGGAATGGGCGGGGCCAAGGGCGGGGTGGGCGGGGCTAAGGGCGGAGTGGGGCGGGCTAAAGCCGGAAGGGGCGGGGGCTAAAGGGGGGGGGGGGCTTGCCGGGGCTCTAGGGGCCGTAGGGGGGAGGCTAAAAGGGGAATGGGCGAGGCAGAATCGTGTATGGGCAGGGCTAAAGGGGGAAAGGCCGTGGCTGAAGGCGGAATGGGCGTGGCTAAAGGGGGAATGGGCGGGGCCAAGGGCGGGGTGGGCGGGGCTAAGGGCGGAGTGGGGCGGGGCTAAAGCAGGAAGGGGCGGGGCTAAAGCCGAAGGGGCGGGGCTAAAGGGGGGGGCTTGCGGGGCTCTAGGGGCCGTAGGGGGGAGGCTAAAAGGGGAATGGGCGAGGCAGAATCGTGTATGGGCAGGGCTAAAGGGGGAAAGGCCGTGGCTGAAGGCGGAATGGGCGTGGCTAAAGGGGGAATGGGCGGGGCCAAGGGCGGGGTGGGCGGGGCTAAGGGCGGAGTGGGCGGGGGCTAAAGCCGGAAGGGGCGGGGCTAAGCAGGAAGGGGCGGGGCTAAAGGGGGGGGGGCTTGCCGGGGCTCTAGGGGCCGTAGGGGGGAGGCTAAAAGGGGAATGGGCGAGGCAGAATCGTGTATGGGCAGGGCTAAAGGGGGAAAGGCCGTGGCTGAAGGCGGAATGGGCGTGGCTAAAGGGGGAATGGGCGGGGCCAAGGGCGGGGTGGGCGGGGCTAAGGGCGGAGTGGGCGGGGCTAAAGCCGGAAGGGGCGGGGCTAAAGCCGGAAGGGGCGGGGCTAAGGGGGGGGGCTTGCCGGGGCTCTAGGGGCCGTAGGGGGGAGGCTAAAAGGGGAATGGGCGAGGCAGAATCGTGTATGGGCAGGGCTAAAGGGGGAAAGGCCGTGGCTGAAGGCGGAATGGGCGTGGCTAAAGGGGGAATGGGCGGGGCCAAGGGCGGGGTGGGCGGGGCCAAGGGGCGGGGTGGGCGGGGCTAAGGGCGGAGTGGGCGGGGCTAAAGCCGGAAGGGGCGGGGCTAAAGCCGGAAGGGGCGGGGCTAAAGGGGGGGGCTTGCCGGGGCTCTAGGGGCCGTAGGGGGGAGGCTAAAAGGGGAATGGGCGAGGCAGAATCGTGTATGGGCAGGGCTAAAGGGGGAAAGGCCGTGGCTGAAGGCGGAATGGGCGTGGCTAAAGGGGGAATGGGCGGGGCCAAGGGCGGGGTGGGCGGGGCTAAGGGGCGGAGTGGGCGGGGCTAAAGCCGGAGTGGGCGGGGCGAAAGCCGGAAGGGGCGGGGGCTAAAGGGGGGGGGCTTGCGGGGCTCTAGGGGCCGTAGGGGGGAGGCTAAAAGGGGAATGGGCGAGGCAGAATCGTGTATGGGCAGGGCTAAAGGGGGAAAGGCCGTGGCTGAAGTCGGAATGGGCGTGGCTAAAGGGGGAATGGGCGGGGCCAAGGGCGGGGTGGGCGGGGCTAAGGGCGGAGTGGGCGGGGCTAAAGACGGAAGGGGCGGGGCTAAAGGGGGGGGCTTGCCGGGGCTCTAGGGGCCGTAGGGGGGAGGCTAAAAGGGGAATGGGCGAGGCAGAATCGTGTATGGGCAGGGCTAAAGGGGGAAAGGCCGTGGCTGAAGGCGGAATGGGCGTGGCTAAAGGGGGAATGGGCGGGGCCAAGGGCGGGGTGGGCGGGGCTAAAGCCGGAAGGGGCGGGGCTAAAGCCGGAAGGGGCGGGGCTAAAGGGGGGGGGCTTGCCGGGGCTCTAGGGGCCGTAGGGGGGAGGCTAAAAGGGGAATGGGCGAGGCAGAATCGTGTATAGGCAGGGCTAAAGGGGGAAAGGCCGTGGCTGAAGGCGGAATGGGCGTGGCTAAAGGGAAAATGGGCGGGGCCAAGGGCGGGGTGGGGCGGGGGCTAAGGGCGGAGTGGGCGGGGCTAAGGGCGGAGTGGGCGGGGCTAAAGCCGGAAGGGGCGGGGCTAAAGGGGGGGGCCTTGCCGGGGCTCTAGGGGCCGTAGGGGGGAGGCTAAAAGGGGAATGGGCGAGGCAGAATCGTGTATGGGCAGGGCTAAAGGGGGAAAGGCCGTGGCTGAAGGCGGAATGGGCGTGGCTAAAGGGGGAATGGGCGGGGCCAAGGGCGGGGTGGGCGGGGCTAAGGGCGGAGTGGGCGGGGCTAAAGCCGGAAGGGGCGGGGCTAAAGGGGGAGGCTTGCCGGGGCTCTAGGGGGCCGTAGGGGGGAGGCTAAAAGGGGGAATGGGCGAGGCAGAATCGTGTATGGGCAGGGCTAAAGGGGGAAAGGCCGTGGCTGAAGGCGGAATGGGCGTGGCTAAAGGGGGGAATGGGCGGGGCCAAGGGCGGGGTGGGCGGGGCTAAGGGCGGAGTGGGCGGGGCTAAAGCCGGAAGGGGCGGGGCGAAAGCCGGAAGGGGCGGGGCTAAAGGGGGGGGGCTTGCCGGGGCTCTAGGGGCCGTAGGGGGGAGGCTAAAAGGGGATATGGGCGAGGCAGAATCGTGTATGGGCAGGGCTAAAGGGGGAAAGGCCGTGGCTGAAGGCGGAGATGGGCGTGGCTAAAGGGGGAATGGGCGGGGCCAAGGGCGGGGTGGGCGGGGCTAAGGGCGGAGTGGGCGGGGCTAAAGCCGGAAGGGGCGGGGCTAAAGCCGGAAGGGGCGGGGCTAAAGGGGGGGGCCTGCCGGGGCTCTAGGGGCCGTAGGGGGGGGAGGCTAAAAGGGGAATGGGCGAGGCAGAATCGTGTATGGGCAGGGCTAAAGGGGGAAAGGCCGTGGCTGAAGGCGGAATGGGCGTGGCTAAAGGGGGAATGGGCGGGGCCAAGGGCGGGGTGGGCGGGGCTAAGGGCGGAGTGGGCGGGGCTTAAGCCGGAAGGGGCGGGGCTAAAGGGGGGGCTTGCCGGGGCTCTAGGGGCCGTAGGGGGGAGGCTAAAAGGGGAATGGGCGAGGCAGAATCGTGTATGGGCAGGGCTAAAGGGGGAAAGGCCGTGGCTGAAGGCGGAATGGGCGTGGCTAAAGGGGGAATGGGCGGGGGCCAAGGGCGGGGTGGGCGGGGCTAAGGGCGGAGTGGGCGGGACTAAAGCCGGAAGGGGCGGGGCTAAAGGGGGGGCTTGCCAAGGCTCTAGGGGCCGTAGGGGGGAGGCTAAAAGGGGAATGGGCGAGGCAGAATCGTGTATGGGCAGGGCTAAAGGGGGAAAGGCCGTGGCTAAAGGCGGAATGGGCGTGGCTAAAGGGAAAATGGGCGGGGCCAAGGGCGGGGTGGGCGGGGCTAAGGGCGGAGTGGGCGGGGCTAAAGCCGGAAGGGGCGGGGCTAAAGCCGGAAGGGGCGGGGCTAAGGGGGGGGGCTTGCCGGGGCTCTAGGGGCCGTAGGGGGGAGGCTAAAAGGGGAATGGGCGAGGCAGAATCGTGTATGGGCAGGGCTAAAGGGGGAAAGGCCGTGGCTGAAGGCGGAATGGGCGTGGCTAAAGGGGGAATGGGCGGGGCCAAGGGCGGGGTGGGCGGGGCCAAGGGCGGGGTGGGCGGGGCTAAGGGCGGAGTGGGCGGGGCTAAAGCCGGAAGGGGCGGGGCTAAAGGGGGGGCTTGCCGGGGCTCTAGGGGCCGTAGGGGGGAGGCTAAAAGGGGAATGGGCGAGGCAGAATCGTGTATGGGCAGGGCTAAAGGGGGAAAGGCCGTGGCTGAAGGCGGAATGGGCGTGGCTAAAGGGAAAATGGGCGGGGCCAAGGGCGGGGTGGGCGGGGCTAAGGGCGGAGTGGGCGGGGCTAAAGCCGGAAGGGGCGGGGCTAAAGCCGGAAGGGGCGGGGCTAAAGGGGGGGGGGCTTGCCGGGGCTCTAGGGGCCGTAGGGGGGAGGCTAAAAGGGGAATGGGCGAGGCAGAATCGTGTATGGGCAGGGCTAAAGGGGGAAAGGCCGTGGCTGAAGGCGGAATGGGCGTGGCTAAAGGGGGAATGGGCGGGGCCAAGGGCGGGGTGGGCGGGGCTAAGGGCGGAGTGGGCGGGGCTAAAGCCGGAAGGGGCGGGGCTAAAGGGGGGGGCTTGCCGGGGCTCTAGGGGCCGTAGGGGGGAGGCTAAAAGGGGAATGGGCGAGGCAGAATCGTGTATGGGCAGGGCTAAAGGGGGAAAGGCCGTGGCTGAAGGCGGAATGGGCGTGGCTAAAGGGAAAATGGGCGGGGCCAAGGGCGGGGTGGGCGGGGCCAAGGGCGGAGTGGGCGGGGCTAAAGCCGGAGTGGGCGGGGCGAAAGCCGGAAGGGGCGGGGCTAAAGGGGGGGGGGGCCTGCCGGGGCTCTAGGGGCCGTAGGGGGGAGGCTAAAAGGGGAATGGGCGAGGCAGAATCGTGTATGGGCAGGGCTAAAGAGGGAAAGGCCGTGGCTGAAGGCGGAATGGGCGTGGCTAAAGGGGGAATGGGCGGGGCCAAGGGCGGGGGTGGGCGGGGCTAAAGCCGGAAGGGGCGGGGCTAAAGCCGGAAGGGGCGGGGCTAAAGGGGGGGGCTTGCCGGGGCTCTAGGGGCCGAAGGGGGGAGGCTAAAAGGGGAATGGGCGAGGCAGAATCGTGTATGGGCAGGGCTAAAGGGGGAAAGGCCGTGGCTGAAGGCGGAATGGGCGTGGCTAAAGAGGGAATGGGCGGGGCCAAGGGCGGGGTGGGCGGGGCTAAGGGCGGAGTGGGCGGGGCTAAAGCCGTAAGGGGCGGGGCTAAAGCCGGAAGGGGCGGGGCTAAGGGGGGGGGCTTGCCGGGGCTCTAGGGGCCGTAGGGGGGAGGCTAAAAGGGGAATGGGCGAGGCAGAATCGTGTATGGGCAGGGCTAAAGGGGGAAAGGCCGTGGCTAAAGGCGGAATGGGCGTGGCTAAAAGGAAAATGGGCGGGGCCAAGGGCGGGGTGGGCGGGGCTAAGGGCGGAGTGGGCGGGGCTAAAGCCGGAAGGGGCGGGGCTAAAGCCGGAAGGGGCGGGGCTAAAGGGGGGGGCTTGCCGGGGCTCTAGGGGCCGTAGGGGGGAGGCTAAAAGGGGAATGGGCGAGGCAGAATCGTGTATGGGCAGGGCTAAAGGGGGAAAGGCCGTGGCTGAAGGCGGAATGGGCGTGGCTAAAGGGGGAATGGGCGGGGCTAAGGGCGGAGTGGGCGGGGCTAAAGCAGGAAGGGGCGGGGCTAAAGCCGGAAGGGGCGGGGCTAAAGGGGGGGGCTTGCCGGGGCTCTAGGGGCCGTAGGGGGGAGGCTAAAAGGGGAATGGGCGAGGCAGAATCGTGTATGGGCAGGGCTAAAGGGGGAAAGGCCGTGGCTGAAGGCGGAATGGGCGTGGCTAAAGGGGGAATGGGCGGGGCCAAGGGCGGGGTGGGCGGGGCCAAGGGCGGGGTGGGCGGGGCTAAGGGCGGAGTGGGCGGGGCTAAAGCCGGAAGGGGCGGGGCTAAAGACGGAAGGGGCGGGGCTAAAGGGGGGGGGCTTGCCGGGGCTCTAGGGGCCGTAGGGGGGAGGCTAAAAGGGGAATGGGCGAGGCAGAATCGTGTATGGGCAGGGCTAAAGGGGGAAAGGCCGTGGCTGAAGGCGGAATGGGCGTGGCTAAAGGGAGAATGGGCGGGGCCAAGGGCGGGGTGGGCGGGGCTAAGGGCGGAGTGGGCGGGGCTAAAGCCGGAAGGGGCGGGGCTAAAGGGGGGGCTTGCCGGGGCTCTAGGGGCCGTAGGGGGGAGGCTAAAAGGGGAATGGGCGAGGCAGAATCGTGTATAGGCAGGGCTAAAGGGGGAAAGGCCGTGGCTGAAGGCGGAATGGGCGTGGCTAAAGGGGGAATGGGCGGGGCCAAGGGCGGGGTGGGCGGGGCTAAGGGCGGAGTGGGCGGGGCTAAGGGCGGAGTGGGCGGGGCTAAAGCCGGAAGGGGCGGGGCTAAAGGGGGGGGGCCTTGCCGGGGCTCTAGGGGCCGTAGGGGGGAGGCTAAAAGGGGAATGGGCGAGGCAGAATCGTGTATGGGCAGGGCTAAAGGGGGAAAGGCCGTGGCTGAAGGCGGAATGGGCGTGGCTAAAGGGGGAATGGGCGGGGCCAAGGGCGGGGTGGGCGGGGCTAAGGGCGGAGTGGGCGGGGCTAAAGCCGGAGTGGGCGGGGCGAAAGCCGGAAGGGGCGGGGCTAAAGGGGGGGGGCTTGCCGGGGCTCTAGGGGCCGTAGGGGGGAGGCTAAAAGGGGAATGGGCAAGGCAGAATCGTGTATGGGCAGGGCTAAAGGGGGAAAGGCCGTGGCTGAAGGCGGAATGGGCGTGGCTAAAGGGGGAATGGGCGCGGCCAAGGATGGGGTGGGCGGGGCTAAGGGCGGAGTGGGCGGGGCTAAATCCGGAAGGGGCGGGGCTAAAGGGGGGGGCTTGCCGGGGCTCTAGGGGCCGTAGGGGGGAGGCTAAAAGGGGAATGGGCGAGGCAGAATCGTGTATGGGCAGGGCTAAAGGGGGAAAGGCCGTGGCTGAAGGCGGAATGGGCGTGGCTAAAGGGGGAATGGGCGGGGCCAAGGGCGGGGTGGGCGGGGCTAAAGCCGGAAGGGGCGGGGCTAAAGCCGGAAGGGGCGGGGCTAAAGGGGGGGCTTGCCGCGGCTCTAGGGGCCGTAGGGGGGAGGCTAAAAGGGGAATGGGCGAGGCAGAATCGTGTATAGGCAGGGCTAAAGGGGGAAAGGCCGTGGCTGAAGGCGGAATGGGCGTGGCTAAAGGGGGAATGGGCGGGGCCAAGGGCGGGGTGGGCGGGGCTGAGGGCGGGGTGGGCGGGGCTAAAGCCGGAAGGGGCGGGGCTAAAGCCGGAAGGGGCGGGGCTAAAGGGGGGGGGCTTGCCGGGGCTCTAGGGGCCGTAGGGGGGAGGCTAAAAGGGGAATGGGCGAGGCAGAATCGTGTATGGGCAGGGCTAAAGGGGGAAAGGCCGTGGCTGAAGGCGGAATGGGCGTGGCTAAAGGGGGAATGGGCGGGGCCAAGGGCGGGGTGGGCGGGGCTAAGGGCGGAGTGGGCGGGGCTAAAGCCGGAAGGGGCGGGGCTAAAGCCGGAAGGGGCGGGGCTAAAGGGGGGGGCTTGCCGGGGCTCTAGGGGCCGTAGGGGGGAGGCTAAAAGGGGAATGGGCGAGGCAGAATCGTGTATGGGCAGGGCTAAAGGGGGAAAGGCCGTGGCTGAAGGCGGAATGGGCGTGGCTAAAGGGGGAGTGGGCGGGGGCCAAGGGCGGGGTGGGCGGGGCCAAGGGCGGGGTGGGCGGGGCTAAGGGCGGAGTGGGCGGGACTAAAGCCGGAAGGGGCGGGGCTAAAGGGGGGGCTTGCCGGGGCTCTAGGGGCCGTAGGGGGGAGGCTAAAAGGGGAATGGGCGAGGCAGAATCGTGTATGGGCAGGGCTAAAGGGGGAAAGGCCGTGGCTAAAGGCGGAATGGGCGTGGCTAAAGGGAAAATGGGCGGGGCCAAGGGCATGGTGGGCGGGGCTAAGGGCGGGGTGGGCGGGGCTAAAGCCGGAAGGGGCGGGGCTAAAGCCGGAAGGGGCGGGGCTAAAGGGGGGGGGCTTGCCGGGGCTCTAGGGGCCGTAGGGGGGAGGCTAAAAGGGGAATGGGCGAGGCAGAATCGTGTATGGGCAGGGCTAAAGGGGGAAAGGCCGTGGCTGAAGGCGGAATGGGCGTGGCTAAAGGGGGAATGGGCGGGGCCAAGGGCGGAGTGGGCGGGGCTAAGGGCGGAGTGGGCGGGGCTAAAGCCGGAAGGGGCGGGGCTAAAGGGGGGGGCTTGCCGGGGCTCTAGGGGCCGTAGGGGGGAGGCTAAAAGGGGAATGGGCGAGGCAGAATCGTGTATGGGCAGGGCTAAAGGGGGAAAGGCCGTGGCTGAAGGCGGAATGGGCGTGGCTAAAGGGGGAATGGGCGGGGACAATAGCGGGGTGGCCGGGGCCAAGGGCGGGGTGGGCGGGGCTAAGGGCGGAGTGGGCGGGGCTAAAGCCGGAAGGGGCGGGGCTAAAGGGGGGGGCTTGCCGGGGCTCTAGGGGCCGTAGGGGGGAGGCTAAAAGGGGAATGGGCGAGGCAGAATCGTGTATGGGCAGGGCTAAAGGGGGAAAGGCCGTGGCTAAAGGCGGAATGGGCGTGGCTAAAGGGGGAATGGGCGGGGCCAAGGGCGGGGTGGGCGGGGCTAAGGGCGGAGTGGGCGGGGCTAAAGCCGGAAGGGGCGGTGCTAAAGCCGGAAGGGGCGGGGCTAAAGGGGGGGGGCTTGCCGGGGCTCTAGGGGCCGTAGGGGGGAGGCTAAAAGGGGAATGGGCGAGGCAGAATCGTGTATGGGCAGGGCTAAAGGGGGAAAGGCCGTGGCTGACGGCGGAATGGGCGTGGCTAAAGGGGGAATGGGCGGGGCCAAGGGCGGGGTGGGCGGGGCCAAGGGCGGGGTGGGCGGGGCTAAGGGCGGAGTTGGCGGGGCTAAAGCCGGAAGGGGCGGGGCTAAAGGGGGGGGGCTTGCCGGGGCTCTAGGGGCCGTAGGGGGGAGGCTAAAAGGGGAATGGGCGAGGCAGAATCGTGTATGGGCAGGGCTAAAGGGGGAAAGGCCGTGGCTGAAGGCGGAATGGGCGTGGCTAAAGGGGGAATGGGCGGGGCCAAGGGCGGGGTGGGCGGGGCTAAGGGCGGAGTGGGCGGGGCTAAAGCCGGAAGGGGCGGGGCTAAAGCCGGAAGGGGCGGGGCTAAAGGGGTGGGGCTTGCCGGGGCTCTAGGGGCCGTAGGGGGGAGGCTAAAAGGGGAATGGGCGAGGCAGAATCGTGTATGGGCAGGGCTAAAGGGGGAAAGGCCGTGGCTGAAGGCGGAATGGGCGTGGCTAAAGGGGGAATGGGCGGGGCCAAGGGCGGGGTGGGCGGGGCTAAGGGCGGAGTGGGCGGGGCTAAAGCCGGAAGGGGCGGGGCTAAAGCCGGAAGGGGCGGGGCTAAAGGGGGGGCTTGCCGGGGCTCTAGGGGCCGTAGGGGGGAGGCTAAAAGGGGAATGGGCGAGGCAGAATCGTGTATGGGCAGGGCTAAAGGGGGAAAGGCCGTGGCTGAAGGCGGAATGGGCGTGGCTAAAGGGAAAATGGGCGGGGCCAAGGGCGGGGTGGGCAGGGCTAAGGGCGGAGTGGGCGGGGCTAAAGCCGGAAGGGGCGGGGCTAAAGCCGGAAGGGGCGGGGCTAAAGGGGGGGGCTTGCCGGGGCTCTAGGGGCCGTAGGGGGGAGGCTAAAAGGGGAATGGGCGAGGCAGAATCGTGTATGGGCAGGGCTAAAGGGGGAAAGGCCGTGGCTGAAGGCGGAATGGGCGTGGCTAAAGGGGGAATGGGCGGGGCCAAGGGCGGGGTGGGCGGGGCTAAAGCCGGAAGGGGCGGGGCTAAAGCCGGAAAAGGCGGGGCTAAAGGGGGGGGCTTGCCGGGGCTCTAGGGGCCGTAGGGGGGAGGCTAAAAGGGGAATGGGCGAGGCAGAATCGTGTATGGGCAGGGCTAAAGGGGGAAAGGCCGTGGCTGAAGGCGGAATGGGCGTGGCTAAAGGGGGAATGGGCGGGGCCAAGGGCGGGGTGGGCGGGGCTAAGGGCGGAGTGGGCGGGGCTAAAGACGGAAGGGGCGGGGCTAAAGGGGGGGCTTGCCGGGGCTCTAGGGGCCGTAGGGGGGAGGCTAAAAGGGGAATGGGTGAGGCAGAATCGTGTATGGGCAGGGCTAAAGGGGGAAAGGCCGTGGCTGAAGGCGGAATGGGCGTGGCTAAAGGGAAAATGGGCGGGGCCAAGGGCGGGGTGGGCGGGGCTAAGGGCGGAGTGGGCGGGGCTAAAGCCGGAGTGGGCGGGGCTAAAGCCGGAAGGGGCGGGGCTAAAGGGGGGGGGCCTGCCGGGGCTCTAGGGGCCGTAGGGGGGAGGCTAAAAGGGGAATGGGCGAGGCAGAATCGTGTATGGGCAGGGCTAAACAGGGAAAGGCCGTGGCTGAAGGCGGAATGGGCGTGGCTAAAGGGGGAATGGGCGGGGCCAAGGGCGGGGTGGGCGGGGCTAAAGCCGGAAGGGGCGGGGCTAAAGCCGGAAGGGGCGGGGCTAAAGGGGGGGGGCTTGCCGGGGCTCTAGGGGCCGTAGGGGGGAGGCTAAAAGGGGAATGGGCGAGGCAGAATCGTGTATGGGCAGGGCTAAAGGGGGAAAGGCCGTGGCTGAAGGCGGAATGGGCGTGGCTAAAGGGGGAATGGGCGGGGCCAAGGGCGGGGTGGGCGGGGCTAAGGGCGGAGTGGGCGGGGCTAAAGCCGGAAGGGGCGGGGCTAAAGGGGGAGGCTTGCCGGGGCTCTAGGGGCCGTAGGGGGGAGGCTAAAAGGGGAATGGGCGAGGCAGAATCGTGTATGGGCAGGGCTAAAGGGGGAAAGGCCGTGGCTGAAGGCGGAATGGGCGTGGCTAAAGGGGGAATGGGCGGGGCCAAGGGCCGGGTGGGCGGGGCCAAGGGCGGGGTGGGCGGGGCTAAAGCCGGAAGGGGCGGGGCTAAGGGGGGGGCTTGCCGGGGCTCTAGGGGCCGTAGGGGGGAGGCTAAAAGGGGAATGGGCGAGGCAGAATCGTGTATGGGCAGGGCTAAAGGGGGAAAGGCCGTGGCTGAAGGCGGAATGGGCGTGGCTAAAGGGGGAATGGGCGGGGCCAAGGGCGGGGTGGGCGGGGCCAAGGGCGGGGTGGGCGGGGCTAAAGCCGGAAGGGGCGGGGCTAAAGGGGGGGCTTGCCGGGGCTCTAGGGGCCGTAGGGGGGAGGCTAAAAGGGGAATGGGCGAGGCAGAATCGTGTATGGGCAGGGCTAAAGGGGGAAAGGCCGTGGCTGAAGGCGGAATGGGCGTGGCTAAAGGGGGAATGGGCGGGGCCAAGGGCGGAGTGGGCGGGGCGAAAGCCGGAAGGGGCGGGGCTAAAGGGGGGGGGCTTGCCGGGGCTCTAGGGGCCGTAGGGGGGAGGCTAAAAGGGGAATGGGCGAGGCAGAATCGTGTATGGGCAGGGCTAAAGGGGGAAAGGCCGTGGCTGAAGGCGGAATGGGCGTGGCTAAAGGGGGAATGGGCGGGGCCAAGGGCGGGGTGGGCGGGGCTAAGGGCGGAGTGGGCGGGGCTAAAGCCGGAAGGGGCGGGGCTAAAGGGGGGGCTTGCCGGGGCTCTAGGGGCCGTAGGGGGGAGGCTAAAAGGGGAATGGGCGAGGCAGAATCGTGTATGGGCAGGGCTAAAGGGGGAAAGGCCGTGGCTGAAGGCGGAATGGGCGTGGCTAAAGGGGGAATGGGCGGGGCCAAGGGCGGGGTGGGCGGGGCTAAAGCCGGAAGGGGCGGGGCTAAAGCCGGAAGGGGCGGGGCTAAAGGGGGGGGCTTGCCGGGGCTCTAGGGGCCGTAGGGGGGAGGCTAAAAGGGGAATGGGCGAGGCAGAATCGTGTATGGGCAGGGCTAAAGGGGGAAAGGCCGTGGCTGAAGGCGGAATGGGCGTGGCTAAAGGGAAAATGGGCGGGGCCAAGGGCGGGGTGGGCGGGGCTAAGGGCGGGGTGGGCGGGGCTAAGGGCGGAGTGGGCGGGGCTAAAGCAGGAAGGGGCGGGGCTAAAGGGGGGGGCTTGCCGGGGCTCTAGGGGCCGTAGGGGGGAGGCTAAAAGGGGAATGGGCGAGGCAGAATCGTATATGGGCAGGGCTAAAGGGGGAAAGGCCGTGGCTGAAGGCGGAATGGGCGGGGCAAAAGGGGGAATGGGCGGGGCCAAGGGCGGGGTGGGCGGGGCCAAGGGCGGAATGGGCGGGGCTAAGGGCGGAGTGGGCGGGGCTAAAGCCGGAAGGGGCGGGGCTAAAACCGGAAGGGGCGGGGCTAAAGGGGGGGGCTTGCCGGGGCTCTAGGGGCCGTACGGGGGAGGGTAAAAGGGGAATGGGCGAGGCAGAATCGTGTATGGGCAGGGCTAAAGGGGGAAAGGCCGTGGCTGAAGGCGGAATGGGCGTGGCTAAAGGGGGAATGGGCGGGGCCAAGGGCGGGGTGGGCGGGGCTAAGGGCGGAGTGGGCGGGGCTAAAGCCGGAAGGGGCGGGGCTAAAGCCGGAAGGGGCGGGGCTAAAGGGGGGGGCTTGCCGGGGCTCTAGGGGCCGTAGGGGGGAGGCTAAAAGGGGAATGGGCGAGGCAGAATCGTGTATGGGCAGGGCTAAAGGGGGAAAGGCCGTGGCTGAAGGCGGAATGGGCGTGGCTAAAGGGAAAATGGGCGGGGCCAAGGGCGGGGTGGGCGGGGCTAAGGGCGGAGTGGGCGGGGCTAAGGGCGGAGTGGGCGGGGCTAAAGCCGGAAGGGGCGGGGCTAAAGGGGGGGGCCTTGCCGGGGCTCTAGGGGCCGTAGGGGGGAGGCTAAAAGGGGAATGGGCGAGGCAGAATCGTGTATGGGCAGGGCTAAAGGGGGAAAGGCCGTGGCTGAAGGCGGAATGGGCGTGGCTAAAGGGGGAATGGGCGGGGCCAAGGGCGGGGTGGGCGGGGCTAAGGGCGGAGTGGGCGGGGCTAAAGCCGGAAGGGGCGGGGCTAAAGGGGGGGGCTTGCCGGGGCTCTAGGGGCCGTAGGGGGGAGGCTAAAAGGGGAATGGGCGAGGCAGAATCGTGTATAGGCAGGGCTAAAGGGGGAAAGGCCGTGGCTGAAGGCGGAATGGGCGTGGCTAAAGGGGGAATGGGCGGGGCCAAGGGCGGGGTGGGCGGGGCTAAGGGCGGAGTGGGCGGGGCTAAAGCCGGAAGGGGCGGGGCTAAAGCCGGAAGGGGCGGGGCTAAAGGGGGGGCTTGCCGGGGCTCTAGGGGCCGTAGGGGGGAGGCTAAAAGGGGAATGGGCGAGGCAGAATCGTGTATGGGCAGGGCTAAAGGGGGAAAGGCCGTGGCTGAAGGCGGAATGGGCGTGGCTAAAGGGAAAATGGGCGGGGCCAAGGGCGGGGTGGGCAGGGCTAAGGGCGGAGTGGGCGGGGCTAAAGCCGGAAGGGGCGGGGCTAAAGCCGGAAGGGGCGGGGCTAAAGGGGGGGGCTTGCCGGGGCTCTAGGGGCCGTAGGGGGGAGGCTAAAAGGGGAATGGGCGAGGCAGAATCGTGTATGGGCAGGGCTAAAGGGGGAAAGGCCGTGGCTGAAGGCGGAATGGGCGTGGCTAAAGGGGGAATGGGCGGGGCCAAGGGCGGGGTGGGCGGGGCTAAAGCCGGAAGGGGCGGGGCTAAAGCCGGAAAAGGCGGGGCTAAAGGGGGGGGCTTGCCGGGGCTCTAGGGGCCGTAGGGGGGAGGCTAAAAGGGGAATGGGCGAGGCAGAATCGTGTATGGGCAGGGCTAAAGGGGGAAAGGCCGTGGCTGAAGGCGGAATGGGCGTGGCTAAAGGGGGAATGGGCGGGGCCAAGGGCGGGGTGGGCGGGGCTAAGGGCGGAGTGGGCGGGGCTAAAGACGGAAGGGGCGGGGCTAAAGGGGGGGCTTGCCGGGGCTCTAGGGGCCGTAGGGGGGAGGCTAAAAGGGGAATGGGTGAGGCAGAATCGTGTATGGGCAGGGCTAAAGGGGGAAAGGCCGTGGCTGAAGGCGGAATGGGCGTGGCTAAAGGGAAAATGGGCGGGGCCAAGGGCGGGGTGGGCGGGGCTAAGGGCGGAGTGGGCGGGGCTAAAGCCGGAGTGGGCGGGGCTAAAGCCGGAAGGGGCGGGGCTAAAGGGGGGGGGCCTGCCGGGGCTCTAGGGGCCGTAGGGGGGAGGCTAAAAGGGGAATGGGCGAGGCAGAATCGTGTATGGGCAGGGCTAAACAGGGAAAGGCCGTGGCTGAAGGCGGAATGGGCGTGGCTAAAGGGGGAATGGGCGGGGCCAAGGGCGGGGTGGGCGGGGCTAAAGCCGGAAGGGGCGGGGCTAAAGCCGGAAGGGGCGGGGCTAAAGGGGGGGGGCTTGCCGGGGCTCTAGGGGCCGTAGGGGGGAGGCTAAAAGGGGAATGGGCGAGGCAGAATCGTGTATGGGCAGGGCTAAAGGGGGAAAGGCCGTGGCTGAAGGCGGAATGGGCGTGGCTAAAGGGGGAATGGGCGGGGCCAAGGGCGGGGTGGGCGGGGCTAAGGGCGGAGTGGGCGGGGCTAAAGCCGGAAGGGGCGGGGCTAAAGGGGGAGGCTTGCCGGGGCTCTAGGGGCCGTAGGGGGGAGGCTAAAAGGGGAATGGGCGAGGCAGAATCGTGTATGGGCAGGGCTAAAGGGGGAAAGGCCGTGGCTGAAGGCGGAATGGGCGTGGCTAAAGGGGGAATGGGCGGGAACAAGGGCCGGGTGGGCGGGGCCAAGGGCGGGGTGGGCGGGGCTAAAGCCGGAAGGGGCGGGGCTAAGGGGGGGGCTTGCCGGGGCTCTAGGGGCCGTAGGGGGGAGGCTAAAAGGGGAATGGGCGAGGCAGAATCGTGTATGGGCAGGGCTAAAGGGGGAAAGGCCGTGGCTGAAGGCGGAATGGGCGTGGCTAAAGGGGGAATGGGCGGGGCCAAGGGCGGGGTGGGCGGGGCCAAGGGCGGGGTGGGCGGGGCTAAAGCCGGAAGGGGCGGGGCTAAAGGGGGGGCTTGCCGGGGCTCTAGGGGCCGTAGGGGGGAGGCTAAAAGGGGAATGGGCGAGGCAGAATCGTGTATGGGCAGGGCTAAAGGGGGAAAGGCCGTGGCTGAAGGCGGAATGGGCGTGGCTAAAGGGGGAATGGGCGGGGCCAAGGGCGGAGTGGGCGGGGCGAAAGCCGGAAGGGGCGGGGCTAAAGGGGGGGGGCTTGCCGGGGCTCTAGGGGCCGTAGGGGGGAGGCTAAAAGGGGAATGGGCGAGGCAGAATCGTGTATGGGCAGGGCTAAAGGGGGAAAGGCCGTGGCTGAAGGCGGAATGGGCGTGGCTAAAGGGGGAATGGGCGGGGCCAAGGGCGGGGTGGGCGGGGCTAAGGGCGGAGTGGGCGGGGCTAAAGCCGGAAGGGGCGGGGCTAAAGGGGGGGCTTGCCGGGGCTCTAGGGGCCGTAGGGGGGAGGCTAAAAGGGGAATGGGCGAGGCAGAATCGTGTATGGGCAGGGCTAAAGGGGGAAAGGCCGTGGCTGAAGGCGGAATGGGCGTGGCTAAAGGGGGAATGGGCGGGGCCAAGGGCGGGGTGGGCGGGGCTAAAGCCGGAGTGGGCGGGGCTAAAGCCGGAAGGGGCGGGGCTAAGGGGGGGGCTTGCCGGGGCTCTAGGGGCCGTAGGGGGGAGGCTAAAAGGGGAATGGGCGAGGCAGAATCGTGTATGGGCAGGGCTAAAGGGGGAAAGGCCGTGGCTGAAGGCGGAATGGGCGTGGCTAAAGGGAAAATGGGCGGGGCCAAGGGCGGGGTGGGCGGGGCTAAGGGCGGGGTGGGCGGGGCTAAGGGCGGAGTGGGCGGGGCTAAAGCAGGAAGGGGCGGGGCTAAAGGGGGGGGCTTGCCGGGGCTCTAGGGGCCGTAGGGGGGAGGCTAAAAGGGGAATGGGCGAGGCAGAATCGTATATGGGCAGGGCTAAAGGGGGAAAGGCCGTGGCTGAAGGCGGAATGGGCGGGGCAAAAGGGGGAATGGGCGGGGCCAAGGGCGGGGTGGGCGGGGCCAAGGGCGGAATGGGCGGGGCTAAGGGCGGAGTGGGCGGGGCTAAAGCCGGAAGGGGCGGGGCTAAAACCGGAAGGGGCGGGGCTAAAGGGGGGGGCTTGCCGGGGCTCTAGGGGCCGTACGGGGGAGGGTAAAAGGGGAATGGGCGAGGCAGAATCGTGTATGGGCAGGGCTAAAGGGGGAAAGGCCGTGGCTGAAGGCGGAATGGGCGTGGCTAAAGGGGGAATGGGCGGGGCCAAGGGCGGGGTGGGCGGGGCTAAGGGCGGAGTGGGCGGGGCTAAAGCCGGAAGGGGCGGGGCTAAAGCCGGAAGGGGCGGGGCTAAAGGGGGGGGCTTGCCGGGGCTCTAGGGGCCGTAGGGGGGAGGCTAAAAGGGGAATGGGCGAGGCAGAATCGTGTATGGGCAGGGCTAAAGGGGGAAAGGCCGTGGCTGAAGGCGGAATGGGCGTGGCTAAAGGGAAAATGGGCGGGGCCAAGGGCGGGGTGGGCGGGGCTAAGGGCGGAGTGGGCGGGGCTAAGGGCGGAGTGGGCGGGGCTAAAGCCGGAAGGGGCGGGGCTAAAGGGGGGGGCCTTGCCGGGGCTCTAGGGGCCGTAGGGGGGAGGCTAAAAGGGGAATGGGCGAGGCAGAATCGTGTATGGGCAGGGCTAAAGGGGGAAAGGCCGTGGCTGAAGGCGGAATGGGCGTGGCTAAAGGGGGAATGGGCGGGGCCAAGGGCGGGGTGGGCGGGGCTAAGGGCGGAGTGGGCGGGGCTAAAGCCGGAAGGGGCGGGGCTAAAGGGGGGGGCTTGCCGGGGCTCTAGGGGCCGTAGGGGGGAGGCTAAAAGGGGAATGGGCGAGGCAGAATCGTGTATAGGCAGGGCTAAAGGGGGAAAGGCCGTGGCTGAAGGCGGAATGGGCGTGGCTAAAGGGAAAATGGGCGGGGCCAAGGGCGGGGTGGGCGGGGCTAAGGGCGGGGTGGGCGGGGCTAAGGGCGGAGTGGGCGGGGCTAAAGCCGGAAGGGGCGGGGCTAAAGGGGGGCTTGACGGGGCTCTAGGGGCCGTAGGGGGGAGGCTAAAAGGGGAATGGGCGAGGCAGAATCGTGTATGGGCAGGGCTAAAGGGGGAAAGGCCGTGGCTGAAGGCGGAATGGGCGTGGCTAAAGGGAAAATGGGCGGGGCCAAGGGCGGGGTGGGCGGGGCTAAGGGCGGAGTGGGCGGGGCTAAAGCCGGAAGGGGCGGGGCTAAAGCCGGAAGGGGCGGGGCTAAAGGGGGGGGGCTTGCCGGGGCTCTAGGGGCCGTAGGGGGGAGGCTAAAAGGGGAATGGGCGAGGCAGAATCGTGTATGGGCAGGGCTAAAGGGGGAAAGGCCGTGGCTGAAGGCGGAATGGGCGTGGCTAAAGGGGGAATGGGCGGGGCCAAGGGCGGGGTGGGCGGGGCTAAGGGCGGAGTGGGCGGGGCTAAAGCCGGAAGGGGCGGGGCTAAAGGAGGGGGCTTGCCGGGGCTCTAGGGGCCGTAGGGGGGAGGCTAAAAGGGGAATGGGCGAGGCAGAATCGTGTATGGGCAGGGCTAAAGGGGGAAAGGCCGTGGCTGAAGGTGGAATGGGCGTGGCTAAAGGGGGAATGGGCGGGGCCAAGGGCGGGGTGGGCGGGGCCAAGGGCGGAGTGGGCGGGGCTAAGGGCGGAGTGGGCGGGGCTAAAGCCGGAAGGGGCGGGGCTAAAGCCGGAAGGGGCGGGGCTAAGGGGGGGGCTTGCCGGGGCTCTAGGGGCCGTAGGGGGGAGGCTAAAAGGGGAATGGGCGAGGCAGAATCGTGTATGGGCAGGGCTAAAGGGGGAAAGGCCGTGGCTGAAGGCGGAATGGGCGTGGCTAAAGGGGGAATGGGCGGGGCCAAGGGCGGGGTGGGCGGGGCCAAGGGCGGGTGGGCGGGGCTAAAGCCGGAAGGGGCGGGGCTAAAGCCGGAAGGGGCGGGGCTAAAGGGGGGGGCTTGCCGGGGCTCTAGGGGCCGTAGGGGGGAGGCTAAAAGGGGAATGGGCGAGGCAGAATCGTGTATAGGCAGGGCTAAAGGGGGAAAGGCCGTGGCTGAAGGCGGAATGGGCGTGGCTAAAGGGAAAATGGGCGGGGCCAAGGGCGGGGTGGGCGGGGCTAAGGGCGGAGTGGGCGGGGCTAAGGGCGGAGTGGGCGGGGCTAAAGCCGGAAGGGGCGGGGCTAAAGGGGGAGGCTTGCCGGGGCTCTAGGGGCCGTAGGGGGGAGGCTAAAAGGGGAATGGGCGAGGCAGAATCGTGTATGGGCAGGGCTAAAGGGGGAAAGGCCGTGGCTGAAGGCGGAATGGGCGTGGCTAAAGGGGGAATGGGCGGGGCCAAGGGCGGGGTGGGCGGGGCTAAAACCGGAAGGGGCGGGGCTAAAGCCGGAAGGGGCGGGGCTAAAGGGGGAGGCTTGCCGGGGCTCTAGGGGCCGTAGGGGGGAGGCTAAAAGGGGAATGGGCGAGGCAGAATAGTGTATGGGCAGGGCTAAAGGGGGAAAGGCCGTGGCTGAAGGCGGAATGGGCGTGGCTAAAGGGGGAATGGGCGGGGCCAAGGGCGGGGTGGGCGGGGCTAAGGGCGGAGTGGGCGGGGCTAAAGCCGGAAGGGGCGGGGCGAAAGCCGGAAGGGGCGGGGCTAAAGGGGGGGGGCTTGCCGGGGCTCTAGGGGCCGTAAGGGGGAGGCTAAAAGGGGAATGGGCAAGGCAGAATCGTGTATGGGCAGGGCTAAAGGGGGAAAGGCCGTGGCTGAAGGCGGAATGGGCGTGGCTAAAAAGGGAATGGGCGGGGCCAAGGGCGGGGTGGGCGGGGCTAAGGGCGGAGTGGGCGGGGCTAAAGCCGGAAGGGGCGGGGCTAAAGGGGGGGGGCTTGCCGGGGCTCTAGGGGCCGTAGGGGGGAGGCTAAAAGGGGAATGGGCGAGGCAGAATCGTGTATAGGCAGGGCTAAAGGGGGAAAGGCCGTGGCTGAAGGCGGAATGGGCGTGGCTAAAGGGGGAATGGGCGGGGCCAAGGGCGGGGTGGGCGGGGCTAAGGGCGGAGTGGGCGGGGCTAAAGACGGAAGGGGCGGGGCTAAAGGGGGGGGGCTTGCCGGGGCTCTAGGGGCCGTAGGGGGGAGGCTAAAAGGGGAATGGGCGAGGCAGAATCGTGTATGGGCAGGGCTAAAGGGGGAAAGGCCGTGGCTGAAGGCGGAATGGGCGTGGCTAAAGGGAAAATGGGCGGGGCCAAGGGCGTGGTGGGCGGGGCTAAGAACGGAGTGGGCGGGGCTAAAGCAGGAAGGGGCGGGGCTAAAGCCGGAAGGGGCGGGGCTAAAGGGGGGGGCTTGCCGGGGCTCTAGGGGCCGTAGGGGGGAGGCTAAAAGGGGAATGGGCGAGGCAGAATCGTGTATGGGCAGGGCTAAAGGGGGAAAGGCCGTGGCTGAAGGCGGAATGGGCGTGGCTAAAGGGGGAATGGGCGGGGCCAAGGGCGGGGTGGGCGGGGCTAAGGGCGGAGTGGGCGGGGCTAAAGCCGGAAGGGGCGGGGCTAAAGCAGGAAGGGGCGGGGCTAAAGGGGGGGGCTTGCCGGGGCTCTAGGGGCCGTAGGGGGGAGGCTAAAAGGGGAATGGGCGAGGCAGAATCGTGTATGGGCAGGGCTAAAGGGGGAAAGGCCGTGGCTGAAGGCGGAATGGGCGTGGCTAAAGGGGGAATGGGCGGGGCCAAGGGCGGGGTGGGCGGGGCTAAGGGCGGAGTGGGCGGGGCTAAAGCCGGAAGGGGCGGGGCTAAAGCAGGAAGGGGCGGGGCTAAAGGGGGGGGGCTTGCCGGGGCTCTAGGGGCCGTAGGGGGGAGGCTAAAAGGGGAATGGGCGAGGCAGAATCGTGTATGGGCAGGGCTAAAGGGGGAAAGGCCGTGGCTGAAGGCGGAATGGGCGTGGCTAAAGGGGGAATGGGCGGGGCCAAGGGCGGGGTGGGCGGGGCTAAGGGCGGAGTGGGCGGGGCTAAAGCCGGAAGGGGCGGGGCTAAAGGGGGGGGGCTTGCCGGGGCTCTAGGGGCCGTAGGGGGGAGGCTAAAAGGGGAATGGGCGAGGCAGAATCGTGTATGGGCAGGGCTAAAGGGGGAAAGGCCGTGGCTGAAGGCGGAATGGGCGTGGCTAAAGGGGGAATGGGCGGGGCCAAGGGCGGGGTGGGCGGGGCTAAGGGCGGAGTGGGCGGGGCTAAAGCCGGAGTGGGCGGGGCGAAAGCCGGAAGGGGCGGGGCTAAAGGGGGGGGGCTTGCCGGGGCTCTAGGGGCCGTAGGGGGGAGGCTAAAAGGGGAATGGGCGAGGCAGAATCGTGTATGGGCAGGGCTAAAGGGGGAAAGGCCGTGGCTGAAGGCGGAATGGGCGTGGCTAAAGGGGGAATGGGCGGGGCCAAGGGCGGGGTGGGCGGGGCTAAGGGCGGAGTGGGCGGAGCTAAAGCCGGAAGGGGCGGGGCTAAAGGGGGGGGCTTGCCGGGGCTCTAGGGGCCGTAGGGGGGAGGCTAAAAGGGGAATGGGCGAGGCAGAATCGTGTATGGGCAGGGCTAAAGGGGGAAAGGCTGTGGCTGAAGGCGGAATGGGCGTGGCTAAAGGGGGAATGGGCGGGGCCAAGGGCGGGGTGGGCGGGGCTAAGGGCGGAGTGGGCGGGGCTAAAGCCGGAAGGGGCGGGGCTAAAGGGGGGGCTTGCCGGGGCTCTAGGGGCCGTAGGGGGGAGGCTAAAAGGGGAATGGGCGAGGCAGAATCGTGTATGGGCAGGGCTAAAGGGGGAAAGGCCGTGGCTGAAGGCGGAATGGGCGTGGCTAAAGGGAAAATGGGCGGGGCCAAGGGCGGGGTGGGCGGGGCTAAGGGCGGAGTGGGCGGGGCTAAAGCCGGAGTGGGCGGGGCGAAAGCCGGAAGGGGCGGGGCTAAAGGGGGGGGGGCCTGCCGGGGCTCTAGGGGCCGTAGGGGGGAGGCTAAAAGGGGAATGGGCGAGGCAGAATCGTGTATGGGCAGGGCTAAAGAGGGAAAGGCCGTGGCTGAAGGCGGAATGGGCGTGGCTAAAGGGGGAATGGGCGGGGCCAAGGGCGGGGTGGGCGGGGCTAAAGCCGGAAGGGGCGGGGCTAAAGCCGGAAAGGGCGGGGCTAAAGGGGGGGGCCTTGCCGGGGCTCTAGGGGCCGTAGGGGGGAGGCTAAAAGGGGAATGGGCGAGGCAGAATCGTGTATGGGCAGGGCTAAAGGGGGAAAGGCCGTGGCTGAAGGCGGAATGGGCGTGGCTAAAGGGGGAATGGGCGGGGCCAAGGGCGGGGTGGGCGGGGCTAAGGGCGGAGTGGGCGGGGCTAAGGGCGGAAGGGGCGGGGCTAAAGCCGGAAGGGGCGGGGCTAAAGGGGGGGGCTTGCCGGGGCTCTAGGGGCCGTAGAGGGGAGGCTAAAAGGAGAATGGGCGAGGCAGAATCGTGTATGGGCAGGGCTAAAGGGGGAAAGGCCGTGGCTGAAGGCGGAATGGGCGTGGCTAAAGGGGGAATGGGCGGGGCCAAGGGCGGGGTGGGCGGGGCTAAAGCCGGAGTCGGCGGGGCTAAAGCCGGAAGGGGCGGGGCTAAAGGGGGGGGCTTGCCGGGGCTCTAGGGGCCGTAGGGGGGAGGCTAAAAGGGGAATGGGCGAGGCAGAATCGTGTATGGGCAGGGCTAAAGGGGGAAAGGCCGTGGCTGAAGGCGGAATGGGCGTGGCTAAAGGGGGAATGGGCGGGGCCAAGGGCGGGGTGGGCGGGGCCAAGGGCGGGGTGGGCGGGGCTAAGGGCGGAGTGGGCGGGGCGAAAGCCGGAAGGGGCGGGGCTAAAGGGGGGGGCTTGCCGGGGCTCTAGGGGCCGTAGGGGGGAGGCTAAAAGGGGAATGGGGGAGGCAGAATCGTGTATGGGCAGGGCTAAAGGGGGAAAGGCCGTGGCTGAAGGCGGAATGGGCGTGGCTAAAGGGGGAATGGGCGGGGCCAAGGGCGGGGTGGGCGGGGCTAAGGGCGGGGTGGGCGGGGCTAAGGGCGGAGTGGGCGGGGCGAAAGCCGGAAGGGGCGGGGCTAAAGGGGGGGCTTGCCGGGGCTCTAGGGGCCGTAGGGGGGAGGCTAAAAGGGGAATGGGCGAGGCAGAATCGTGTATGGGCAGGGCTAAAGGGGGAAAGGCCGTGGCTGAAGGCGGAATGGGCGTGGCTAAAGGGAAAATGGGCGGGGCCAAGGGCGGGGTGGGCGGGGCCAAGGGCGGAGTGGGCGGGGCTAAAGCCGGAATGGGCGGGGCTAAAGCCGGAAGGGGCGGGGCTAAAGGGGGGGGCTTGCCGGGGCTCTAGGGGCCGTAGGGGGGAGGCTAAAAGGGGAATGGGCGAGGCAGAATCGTGTATGGGCAGGGCTAAATGGGGAAAGGCCGTGGCTGAAGGCGGAATGGGCGTGGCTAAAGGGGGAATGGGCGGGGCCAAGGGCGGGGTGGGCGGGGCTAAGGGCGGAGTGGGCGGGGCTAAAGCCGGAAGGGGCGGGGCTAAAGCCGGAAGGGGCGGGGCTAAAGGGGGGGGCTTGCCGGGGCTCTAGGGGCCGTAGGGGGGAGGCTAAAAGGGGAATGGGCGAGGCAGAATCGTGTATGGGCAGGGCTAAAGGGGGAAAGGCCGTGGCTGAAGGCGGAATGGGCGTGGCTAAAGGGGGAATGGGCGGGGCCAAGGGCGGGGTGGGCGGGGCTAAGGGCGGAGTGGGCGGGGCTAAAGCCGGAAGGGGCGGGGCTAAAGCCGGAAGGGGCGGGGCTAAAGGGGGGGGCTTGCCGGGGCTCTAGGGGCCGTAGAGGGGAGGCTAAAAGGGGAATGGGCGAGGCAGAATCGTGTATGGGCAGGGCTAAAGGGGGAAAGGCCGTGGCTGAAGGCGGAATGGGCGTGGCTAAAGGGGGAATGGGCGGGGCCAAGGGCGGAGTGGGCGGGGCTAAGGGCGGAGTGGGCGGGGCTAAAGCCGGAAGGGGCGGGGCTAAAGCCGGAAGGGGCGGGGCTAAAGGGGGGGCTTGCCGGGGCTCTAGGGGCCGTAGGGGGGAGGCTAAAAGGGGAATGGGCGAGGCAGAATCGTGTATGGGCAGGGCTAAAGGGGGAAAGGCCGTGGCTGAAGGCGGAATGGGCGTGGCTAAAGGGGGAATGGGCGGGGCCAAGGGCGGGGTGGGCGGGGCTAAGGGCGGAGTGGGCGGGGCTAAAGCCGGAAGGGGCGGGGCTAAGCAGGAAGGGGCGGGGCTAAAGGGGGGGGCTTGCCGGGGCTCTAGGGGCCGTAGGGGGGAGGCTAAAAGGGGAATGGGCGAGGCAGAATCGTGTATGGGCAGGGCTAAAGGGGAAAGGCCGTGGCTGAAGGCGGAATGGGCGTGGCTAAAGGGGGAATGGGCGGGGCCAAGGGCGGGGTGGGCGGGGCTAAGGGCGGAGTGGGCGGGGCTAAAGCCGGAAGGGGCGGGGCTAAAGCCGGAAGGGGCGGGGCTAAGGGGGGGGGGCTTGCCGGGGCTCTAGGGGCCGTAGGGGGGAGGCTAAAAGGGGAATGGGCGAGGCAGAATCGTGTATGGGCAGGGCTAAAGGGGGAAAGGCCGTGGCTGAAGGCGGAATGGGCGTGGCTAAAGGGGGAATGGGCGGGGCCAAGGGCGGGGTGGGCGGGGCCAAGGGCGGGGTGGGCGGGGCTAAGGGCGGAGTGGGCGGGGCTAAAGCCGGAAGGGGCGGGGCTAAAGCCGGAAGGGGCGGGGCTAAAGGGGGGGGGCTTGCCGGGGCTCTAGGGGCCGTAGGGGGGAGGCTAAAAGGGGAATGGGCGAGGCAGAATCGTGTATGGGCAGGGCTAAAGGGGGAAAGGCCGTGGCTGAAGGCGGAATGGGCGTGGCTAAAGGGGGAATGGGCGGGGCCAAGGGCGGGGTGGGCGGGGCTAAGGGCGGAGTGGGCGGGGCTAAAGCCGGAGTGGGCGGGGCGAAAGCCGGAAGGGGCGGGGCTAAAGGGGGGGGGCTTGCCGGGGCTCTAGGGGCCGTAGGGGGGAGGCTAAAAGGGGAATGGGCGAGGCAGAATCGTGTATGGGCAGGGCTAAAGGGGGAAAGGCCGTGGCTGAAGTCGGAATGGGCGTGGCTAAAGGGGGAATGGGCGGGGCCAAGGGCGGGGTGGGCGGGGCTAAGGGCGGAGTGGGCGGGGCTAAAGCCGGAAGGGGCGGGGCTAAAGGGGGGGGGCTTGCCGGGGCTCTAGGGGCCGTAGGGGGGAGGCTAAAAGGGGAATGGGCGAGGCAGAATCGTGTATGGGCAGGGCTAAAGGGGGAAAGGCCGTGGCTGAAGGCGGAATGGGCGTGGCTAAAGGGGGAATGGGCGGGGCCAAGGGCGGGGTGGGCGGGGCTAAAGCCGGAAGGGGCGGGGCTAAAGCAGGAAGGGGCGGGGCTAAAGGGGGGGGGCTTGCCGGGGCTCTAGGGGCCGTAGGGGGGAGGCTAAAAGGGGAATGGGCGAGGCAGAATCGTGTATAGGCAGGGCTAAAGGGGGAAAGGCCGTGGCTGAAGGCGGAATGGGCGTGGCTAAAGGGAAAATGGGCGGGGCCAAGGGCGGGGTGGGCGGGGCTAAGGGCGGAGTGGGCGGGGCTAAGGGCGGAGTGGGCGGGGCTAAAGCCGGAAGGGGCGGGGCTAAAGGGGGGGGCCTTGCCGGGGCTCTAGGGGCCGTAGGGGGGAGGCTAAAAGGGGAATGGGCGAGGCAGAATCGTGTATGGGCAGGGCTAAAGGGGGAAAGGCCGTGGCTGAAGGCGGAATGGGCGTGGCTAAAGGGGGAATGGGCGGGGCCAAGGGCGGGGTGGGCGGGGCTAAGGGCGGAGTGGGCGGGGCTAAAGCCGGAGTGGGCGGGGCGAAAGCCGGAAGGGGCGGGGCTAAAGGGGGGGGGCTTGCCGGGGCTCTAGGGGCCGTAGGGGGGAGGCTAAAAGGGGAATGGGCAAGGCAGAATCGTGTATGGGCAGGGCTAAAGGGGGAAAGGCCGTGGCTGAAGGCGGAATGGGCGTGGCTAAAGGGGGAATGGGCGGGGCCAAGGGCGGGGTGGGCGGGGCTAAGGGCGGAGTGGGCGGGGCTAAAGCCGGAAGGGGCGGGGCTAAAGGGGGGGGCTTGCCGGGGCTCTAGGGGCCGTAGGGGGGAGGCTAAAAGGGGAATGGGCGAGGCAGAATCGTGTATGGGCAGGGCTAAAGGGGGAAAGGCCGTGGCTGAAGGCGGAATGGGCGTGGCTAAAGGGGGAATGGGCGGGGCCAAGGGCGGGGTGGGCGGGGCTAAGGGCGGAGTGGGCGGGGCTAAAGCCGGAAGGGGCGGGGCTAAAGCCGGAAGGGGCGGGGCTAAAGCCGGAAGGGGCGGGGCTAAAGGGGGGGGGCTTGCCGGGGCTCTAGGGGCCGTAGGGGGGAGGCTAAAAGGGGAATGGGCGAGGCAGAATCGTGTATGGGCAGGGCTAAAGGGGGAAAGGCCGTGGCTGAAGGCGGAATGGGCGTGGCTAAAGGGGGAATGGGCGGGGCCAAGGGCGGGGTGGGCGGGGCTAAGGGCGGAGTGGGCGGGGCTAAAGCCGGAGTGGGCGGGGCGAAAGCCGGAAGGGGCGGGGCTAAAGGGGGGGGGCTTGCCGGGGCTCTAGGGGCCGTAGGGGGGAGGCTAAAAGGGGAATGGGCGAGGCAGAATCGTGTATGGGCAGGGCTAAAGGGGGAAAGGCCGTGGCTGAAGTCGGAATGGGCGTGGCTAAAGGGGGAATGGGCGGGGCCAAGGGCGGGGTGGGCGGGGCTAAGGGCGGAGTGGGCGGGGCTAAAGACGGAAGGGGCGGGGCTAAAGGGGGGGGCTTGCCGGGGCTCTAGGGGCCGTAGGGGGGAGGCTAAAAGGGGAATGGGCGAGGCAGAATCGTGTATGGGCAGGGCTAAAGGGGGAAAGGCCGTGGCTGAAGGCGGAATGGGCGTGGCTAAAGGGGGAATGGGCGGGGCCAAGGGCGGGGTGGGCGGGGCTAAAGCCGGAAGGGGCGGGGCTAAAGCCGGAAGGGGCGGGGCTAAAGGGGGGGGGCTTGCCGGGGCTCTAGGGGCCGTAGGGGGGAGGCTAAAAGGGGAATGGGCGAGGCAGAATCGTGTATAGGCAGGGCTAAAGGGGGAAAGGCCGTGGCTGAAGGCGGAATGGGCGTGGCTAAAGGGAAAATGGGCGGGGCCAAGGGCGGGGTGGGCGGGGCTAAGGGCGGAGTGGGCGGGGCTAAGGGCGGAGTGGGCGGGGCTAAAGCCGGAAGGGGCGGGGCTAAAGGGGGGGGCCTTGCCGGGGCTCTAGGGGCCGTAGGGGGGAGGCTAAAAGGGGAATGGGCGAGGCAGAATCGTGTATGGGCAGGGCTAAAGGGGGAAAGGCCGTGGCTGAAGGCGGAATGGGCGTGGCTAAAGGGGGAATGGGCGGGGCCAAGGGCGGGGTGGGCGGGGCTAAGGGCGGAGTGGGCGGGGCTAAAGCCGGAAGGGGCGGGGCTAAAGGGGGAGGCTTGCCGGGGCTCTAGGGGCCGTAGGGGGGAGGCTAAAAGGGGAATGGGCGAGGCAGAATCGTGTATGGGCAGGGCTAAAGGGGGAAAGGCCGTGGCTGAAGGCGGAATGGGCGTGGCTAAAGGGGGAATGGGCGGGGCCAAGGGCGGGGTGGGCGGGGCTAAGGGCGGAGTGGGCGGGGCTAAAGCCGGAAGGGGCGGGGCGAAAGCCGGAAGGGGCGGGGCTAAAGGGGGGGGGCTTGCCGGGGCTCTAGGGGCCGTAGGGGGGAGGCTAAAAGGGGAATGGGCAAGGCAGAATCGTGTATGGGCAGGGCTAAAGGGGGAAAGGCCGTGGCTGAAGGCGGAATGGGCGTGGCTAAAGGGGGAATGGGCGGGGCCAAGGGCGGGGTGGGCGGGGCTAAGGGCGGAGTGGGCGGGGCTAAATCCGGAAGGGGCGGGGCTAAAGGGGGGGGCTTGCCGGGGCTCTAGGGGCCGTAGGGGGGAGGCTAAAAGGGGAATGGGCGAGGCAGAATCGTGTATGGGCAGGGCTAAAGGGGGAAAGGCCGTGGCTGAAGGCGGAATGGGCGTGGCTAAAGGGGGAATGGGCGGGGCCAAGGGCGGGGTGGGCGGGGCTAAGGGCGGAGTGGGCGGGGCTAAAGACGGAAGGGGCGGGGCTAAAGGGGGGGGCTTGCCGGGGCTCTAGGGGCCGTAGGGGGGAGGCTAAAAGGGGAATGGGCGAGGCAGAATCGTGTATGGGCAGGGCTAAAGGGGGAAAGGCCGTGGCTGAAGGCGGAATGGGCGTGGCTAAAGGGGGAATGGGCGGGGCCAAGGGCGGGGTGGGCGGGGCTAAGGGCGGAGTGGGCGGGGCTAAATCCGGAAGGGGCGGGGCTAAAGGGGGGGGGCTTGCCGGGGCTCTAGGGGCCGTAGGGGGGAGGCTAAAAGGGGAATGGGCGAGGCAGAATCGTGTATGGGCAGGGCTAAAGGGGGAAAGGCCGTGGCTGAAGGCGGAATGGGCGTGGCTAAAGGGGGAATGGGCGGGGCCAAGGGCGGGGTGGGCGGGGCTAAGGGCGGAGTGGGCGGGGCCAAGGGCGGAGTGGGCGGGGCTAAAGCCGGAAGGGGCGGGGCTAAAGGGGGGGGCCTTGCCGGGGCTCTAGGGGCCGTAGGGGGGAGGCTAAAAGGGGAATGGGCGAGGCAGAATCGTGTATGGGCAGGGCTAAAGGGGGAAAGGCCGTGGCTGAAGGCGGAATGGGCGTGGCTAAAGGGGGAATGGGCGGGGCCAAGGGCGGGGTGGGCGGGGCTAAGGGCGGAGTGGGCGGGGCTAAAGCCGGAAGGGGCGGGGCTAAAGGGGGAGGCTTGCCGGGGCTCTAGGGGCCGTAGGGGGGAGGCTAAAAGGGGAATGGGCGAGGCAGAATCGTGTATGGGCAGGGCTAAAGGGGGAAAGGCCGTGGCTGAAGGCGGAATGGGCGTGGCTAAAGGGGGAATGGGCGGGGCCAAGGGCGGGGTGGGCGGGGCTAAGGGCGGAGTGGGCGGGGCTAAAGCCGGAAGGGGCGGGGCGAAAGCCGGAAGGGGCGGGGCTAAAGGGGGGGGGCTTGCCGGGGCTCTAGGGGCCGTAGGGGGGAGGCTAAAAGGGGAATGGGCAAGGCAGAATCGTGTATGGGCAGGGCTAAAGGGGGAAAGGCCGTGGCTGAAGGCGGAATGGGCGTGGCTAAAGGGGGAATGGGCGGGGCCAAGGGCGGGGTGGGCGGGGCTAAGGGCGGAGTGGGCGGGGCTAAATCCGGAAGGGGCGGGGCTAAAGGGGGGGGCTTGCCGGGGCTCTAGGGGCCGTAGGGGGGAGGCTAAAAGGGGAATGGGCGAGGCAGAATCGTGTATGGGCAGGGCTAAAGGGGGAAAGGCCGTGGCTGAAGGCGGAATGGGCGTGGCTAAAGGGGGAATGGGCGGGGCCAAGGGCGGGGTGGGCGGGGCTAAGGGCGGAGTGGGCGGGGCTAAAGACGGAAGGGGCGGGGCTAAAGGGGGGGGCTTGCCGGGGCTCTAGGGGCCGTAGGGGGGAGGCTAAAAGGGGAATGGGCGAGGCAGAATCGTGTATGGGCAGGGCTAAAGGGGGAAAGGCCGTGGCTGAAGGCGGAATGGGCGTGGCTAAAGGGGGAATGGGCGGGGCCAAGGGCGGGGTGGGCGGGGCTAAGGGCGGAGTGGGCGGGGCTAAGCAGGAAGGGGCGGGGCTAAAGCCGGAAGGGGCGGGGCTAAAGGGGGGGGCTTGCCGGGGCTCTAGGGGCCGTAGGGGGGAGGCTAAAAGGGGGAATGGGCGAGGCAGAATCGTGTATGGGCAGGGCTCTAAAGGGGGAAAGGCCGTGGCTGAAGGCGGAATGGGCGTGGCTAAAGGGGGAATGGGCGGGGCCAAGGGCGGGGTGGGCGGGGCTAAGGGCGGAGTGGGCGGGGCTAAAGACGGAAGGGGCGGGGCTAAAGGGGGGGGCTTGCCGGGGCTCTAGGGGCCGTAGGGGGGAGGCTAAAAGGGGAATGGGCGAGGCAGAATCGTGTATGGGCAGGGCTAAAGGGGGAAAGGCCGTGGCTGAAGGCGGAATGGGCGTGGCTAAAGGGGGAATGGGCGGGGCCAAGGGCGGGGTGGGCGGGGCTAAAGCCGGAAGGGGCGGGGCTAAAGCCGGAAGGGGCGGGGCTAAAGGGGGGGCTTGCCGGGGCTCTAGGGGCCGTAGGGGGGAGGCTAAAAGGGGAATGGGCGAGGCAGAATCGTGTATAGGCAGGGCTAAAGGGGGAAAGGCCGTGGCTGAAGGCGGAATGGGCGTGGCTAAAGGGGGAATGGGCGGGGCCAAGGGCGGGGTGGGCGGGGCTAAGGGCGGAGTGGGCGGGGCTAAAGCCGGAAGGGGCGGGGCTAAAGCCGGAAGGGGCGGGGCTAAAGGGGGGGGGGCTTGCCGGGGCTCTAGGGGCCGTAGGGGGGAGGCTAAAAAGGGAATGGGCAAGGCAGAATCGTGTATGGGCAGGGCTAAAGGGGGAAAGGCCGTGGCTGAAGGCGGAATGGGCGTGGCTAAAGGGGGAATGGGCGGGGCCAAGGGCGGGGTGGGCGGGGCTAAGGGCGGAGTGGGCGGGGCTAAATCCGGAAGGGGCGGGGCTAAAGGGGGGGGGCTTGCCGGGGCTCTAGGGGCCGTAGGGGGGAGGCTAAAAGGGGAATGGGCGAGGCAGAATCGTGTATGGGCAGGGCTAAAGGGGGAAAGGCCGTGGCTGAAGGCGGAATGGGCGTGGCTAAAGGGGGAATGGGCGGGGCCAAGGGCGGGGTGGGCGGGGCTAAAGCCGGAAGGGGCGGGGCTAAAGCCGGAAGGGGCGGGGCTAAAGGGGGGGCTTGCCGGGGCTCTAGGGGCCGTAGGGGGGAGGCTAAAAGGGGAATGGGCGAGGCAGAATCGTGTATGGGCAGGGCTAAAGGGGGAAAGGCCGTGGCTGAAGGCGGAATGGGCGTGGCTAAAGGGGGAATGGGCGGGGCCAAGGGCGGGGTGGGCGGGGCTAAGGGCGGGGTGGGCGGGGCTAAAGCCGGAAGGGGCGGGGCTAAAGCCGGAAGGGGCGGGGCTAAAGGGGGGGGGCTTGCCGGGGCTCTAGGGGCCGTAGGGGGGAGGCTAAAAGGGGAATGGGCGAGGCAGAATCGTGTATGGGCAGGGCTAAAGGGGGAAAGGCCGTGGCTGAAGGCGGAATGGGCGTGGCTAAAGGGGGAATGGGCGGGGCCAAGGGCGGGGTGGGCGGGGCTAAGGGCGGAGTGGGCGGGGCTAAAGCCGGAAGGGGCGGGGCTAAAGCCGGAAGGGGCGGGGCTAAAGGGGGGGGCCTGCCGGGGCTCTAGGGGCCGTAGGGGGGGAGGCTAAAAGGGGAATGGGCGAGGCAGAATCGTGTATGGGCAGGGCTAAAGGGGGAAAGGCCGTGGCTGAAGGCGGAATGGGCGTGGCTAAAGGGGGAATGGGCGGGGCCAAGGGCGGGGTGGGCGGGGCTAAGGGCGGAGTGGGCGGGGCTTAAGCCGGAAGGGGCGGGGCTAAAGGGGGGGGCTTGCCGGGGCTCTAGGGGCCGTAGGGGGGAGGCTAAAAGGGGAATGGGCGAGGCAGAATCGTGTATGGGCAGGGCTAAAGGGGGAAAGGCCGTGGCTGAAGGCGGAATGGGCGTGGCTAAAGGGGGAATGGGCGGGGGCCAAGGGCGGGGTGGGCGGGGCTAAGGGCGGAGTGGGCGGGACTAAAGCCGGAAGGGGCGGGGCTAAAGGGGGGGCTTGCCGGGGCTCTAGGGGCCGTAGGGGGGAGGCTAAAAGGGGAATGGGCGAGGCAGAATCGTGTATGGGCAGGGCTAAAGGGGGAAAGGCCGTGGCTAAAGGCGGAATGGGCGTGGCTAAAGGGAAAATGGGCGGGGCAAAGGGCGGGGTGGGCGGGGCTAAGGGCGGAGTGGGCGGGGCTAAAGCCGGAAGGGGCGGGGCTAAAGCCGGAAGGGGCGGGGCTAAAGGGGGGGGCTTGCCGGGGCTCTAGGGGCCGTAGGGGGGAGGCTAAAAGGGGAATGGGCGAGGCAGAATCGTGTATGGGCAGGGCTAAAGGGGGAAAGGCCGTGGCTGAAGGCGGAATGGGCGTGGCTAAAGGGGGAATGGGCGGGGCCAAGGGCGGGGTGGGCGGGGCCAAGGGCGGGGTGGGCGGGGCTAAGGGCGGAGTGGGCGGGGCTAAAGCCGGAAGGGGCGGGGCTAAAGGGGGGGCTTGCCGGGGCTCTAGGGGCCGTAGGGGGGAGGCTAAAAGGGGAATGGGCGAGGCAGAATCGTGTATGGGCAGGGCTAAAGGGGGAAAGGCCGTGGCTGAAGGCGGAATGGGCGTGGCTAAAGGGAAAATGGGCGGGGCCAAGGGCGGGGTGGGCGGGGCTAAGGGCGGAGTGGGCGGGGCTAAAGCCGGAAGGGGCGGGGCTAAAGCCGGAAGGGGCGGGGCTAAAGGGGGGGGGGCTTGCCGGGGCTCTAGGGGCCGTAGGGGGGAGGCTAAAAGGGGAATGGGCGAGGCAGAATCGTGTATGGGCAGGGCTAAAGGGGGAAAGGCCGTGGCTGAAGGCGGAATGGGCGTGGCTAAAGGGGGAATGGGCGGGGCCAAGGGCGGGGTGGGCGGGGCTAAGGGCGGAGTGGGCGGGGCTAAAGCCGGAAGGGGCGGGGCTAAAGGGGGGGGCTTGCCGGGGCTCTAGGGGCCGTAGGGGGGAGGCTAAAAGGGGAATGGGCGAGGCAGAATCGTGTATGGGCAGGGCTAAAGGGGGAAAGGCCGTGGCTGAAGGCGGAATGGGCGTGGCTAAAGGGAAAATGGGCGGGGCCAAGGGCGGGGTGGGCGGGGGCCAAGGGCGGAGTGGGCGGGGCTAAAGCCGGAGTGGGCGGGGCGAAAGCCGGAAGGGGCGGGGCTAAAGGGGGGGGGGCCTGCCGGGGCTCTAGGGGCCGTAGGGGGGAGGCTAAAAGGGGAATGGGCGAGGCAGAATCGTGTATGGGCAGGGCTAAAGAGGGAAAGGCCGTGGCTGAAGGCGGAATGGGCGTGGCTAAAGGGGGAATGGGCGGGGCCAAGGGCGGGGTGGGCGGGGCTAAAGCCGGAAGGGGCGGGGCTAAAGCCGGAAGGGGCGGGGCTAAAGGGGGGGGGCTTGCCGGGGCTCTAGGGGCCGAAGGGGGGAGGCTAAAAGGGGAATGGGCAAGGCAGAATCGTGTATGGGCAGGGCTAAAGGGGGAAAGGCCGTGGCTGAAGGCGGAATGGGCGTGGCTAAAGGGAAAATGGGCGGGGCCAAGGGCGGGGTGGGCGGGGCTAAGGGCGGAGTGGGCGGGGCTAAAGCCGGAGTGGGCGGGGCTAAAGCCGGAAGGGGCGGGGCTAAAGGGGGGGGCCTTGCCGGGGCTCTAGGGGCCGTAGGGGGGAGGCTAAAAGGGGAATGGGCGAGGCAGAATCGTGTATGGGCAGGGCTAAAGGGGGAAAGGCCGTGGCTGAAGGCGGAATGGGCGTGGCTAAAGGGGGAATGGGCGGGGCCAAAAGCGGGGTGGGCGGGGCTAAGGGCGGAGTGGGCGGGGCTAAAGCCGGAAGGGGCGGGGCTAAAGGGGGAGGGGCTTGCCGGGGCTCTAGGGGCCGTAGGGGGGAGGCTAAAAGGGGAATGGGCGAGGCAGAATCGTGTATGGGCAGGGCTAAAGGGGGAAAGGCCGTGGCTGAAGGCGGAATGGGCGTGGCTAAAGGGAAAATGGGCGGGGCCAAGGGCGGGGTGGGCGGGGCTAAGGGCGGGGTGGGCGGGGCTAAGGGCGGAGTGGGCGGGGCTAAAGCAGGAAGGGGCGGGGCTAAAGGGGGGGGCTTGCCGGGGCTCTAGGGGCCGTAGGGGGGAGGCTAAAAGGGGAATGGGCGAGGCAGAATCGTATATGGGCAGGGCTAAAGGGGGAAAGGCCGTGGCTGAAGGCGGAATGGGCGTGGCTAAAGGGGGAATGGGCGGGGCCAAGGGCGGGGTGGGCGGGGCCAAGGGCGCAGTGGGCGGGGCTAAAGGCGGAGTGGGCGGGGCTAAAGCCGGAAGGGGCGGGGCTAAAACCGGAAGGGGCGGGGCTAAAGGGGGGGCTTGCCGGGGCTCTAGGGGCCGTACGGGGGAGGGTAAAAGGGGAATGGGCGAGGCAGAATCGTGTATGGGCAGGGCTAAAGGGGGAAAGGCCGTGGCTGAAGGCGGAATGGGCGTGGCTAAAGGGGGAATGGGCGGGGCCAAGGGCGGGGTGGGCGGGGCTAAGGGCGGAGTGGGCGGGGCTAAAGCCGGAAGGGGCGGGGCTAAAGCCGGAAGGGGCGGGGCTAAAGGGGGGGGGCTTGCCGGGGCTCTAGGGGCCGTAGGGGGGAGGCTAAAAGGGGAATGGGCGAGGCAGAATCGTGTATGGGCAGGGCTAAAGGGGGAAAGGCCGTGGCTGAAGGCGGAATGGGCGTGGCTAAAGGGAAAATGGGCGGGGCCAAGGGCGGGGTGGGCGGGGCTAAGGGCGGAGTGGGCGGGGCTAAGGGCGGAGTGGGCGGGGCTAAAGCCGGAAGGGGCGGGGCTAAAGGGGGGGGCCTTGCCGGGGCTCTAGGGGCCGTAGGGGGGAGGCTAAAAGGGGAATGGGCGAGGCAGAATCGTGTATGGGCAGGGCTAAAGGGGGAAAGGCCGTGGCTGAAGGCGGAATGGGCGTGGCTAAAGGGGGAATGGGCGGGGCCAAGGGCGGGGTGGGCGGGGCTAAGGGCGGAGTGGGCGGGGCTAAAGCCGGAAGGGGCGGGGCGAAAGCCGGAAGGGGCGGGGCTAAAGGGGGGGGGCTTGCCGGGGCTCTAGGGGCCGTAGGGGGGAGGCTAAAAGGGGAATGGGCGAGGCAGAATCGTGTATGGGCAGGGCTAAAGGGGGAAAGGCCGTGGCTGAAGGCGGAATGGGCGTGGCTAAAGGGGGAATGGGCGGGGCCAAGGGCGGGGTGGGCGGGGCTAAGGGCGGAGTGGGCGGGGCTAAAGCCGGATGTGCGCGGGGCGAAAGCCGGAAGGGGCGGGGCTAAAGGGGGGGGGCTTGCCGGGGCTCTAGGGGCCGTAGGGGGGAGGCTAAAAGGGGAATGGGCGAGGCAGAATCGTGTATGGGCAGGGCTAAAGGGGGAAAGGCCGTGGCTGAAGGCGGAATGGGCGTGGGCTAAAGGGGGAATGGGCGGGGCTAAGGGCGGAGTGGGCGGGGCTAAGGGCGGAGTGGGCGGGGCTAAAGCCGGAAGGGGCGGGGCTAAAGGGGGGGGCCTTGCCGGGGCTCTAGGGGCCGTAGGGGGGAGGCTAAAAGGGGAATGGGCGAGGCAGAATCGTGTATGGGCAGGGCTAAAGGGGGAAAGGCCGTGGCTGAAGGCGGAATGGGCGTGGCTAAAGGGGGAATGGGCGGGGCCAAGGGCGGGGTGGGCGGGGCTAAGGGCGGAGTGGGCGGGGCTAAAGCCGGAAGGGGCGGGGCTAAAGGGGGAGGCTTGCCGGGGCTCTAGGGGCCGTAGGGGGGAGGCTAAAAGGGGAATGGGCGAGGCAGAATCGTGTATGGGCAGGGCTAAAGGGGGAAAGGCCGTGGCTGAAGGCGGAATGGGCGTGGCTAAAGGGGGAATGGGCGGGGCCAAGGGCGGGGTGGGCGGGGCTAAGGGCGGAGTGGGCGGGGCTAAAGCCGGAGTGGGCGGGGCGAAAGCCGGAAGGGGCGGGGGCTAAAGGGGGGGGCTTGCCGGGGCTCTAGGGGCCGTAGGGGGGAGGCTAAAAGGGGAATGGGCGAGGCAGAATCGTGTATGGGCAGGGCTAAAGGGGGAAAGGCCGTGGCTGAAGGCGGAATGGGCGTGGCTAAAGGGAAAATGGGCGGGGCCAAGGGCGGGGTGGGCGGGGCTAAGGGCGGAGTGGGCGGGGCTAAGGGCGGAAGGGGCGGGGCTAAAGCCGGAAGGGGCGGGGCTAAAGGGGGGGGCTTGCCGGGGCTCTAGGGGCCGTAGGGGGGAGGCTAAAAGGGGAATGGGCGAGGCAGAATCGTGTATGGGCAGGGCTAAAGGGGGAAAGGCCGTGGCTGAAGGCGGAATGGGCGTGGCTAAAGGGGGAATGGGCGGGGCCAAGGGCGGGGTGGGCGGGGCTAAGGGCCGGAGTGGGCGGGGCTAAAGCCGGAAGGGGCGGGGCTAAAGCAGGAAGGGGCGGGGCTAAAGGGGGGGGGCTTGCCGGGGCTCTAGGGGGCCGTAGGGGGGAGGCTAAAAGGGGAATGGGCAAGGCAGAATCGTGTATGGGCAGGGCTAAAGGGGGAAAGGCCGTGGCTGAAGGCGGAATGGGCGTGGCTAAAGGGGGAATGGGCGGGGCCAAGGGCGGGGTGGGCGGGGCTAAGGGCGGAGTGGGCGGGGCTAAAGCCGGAAGGGGCGGGGCTAAAGCAGGAAGGGGCGGGGCTAAAGGGGGGGGCTTGCCGGGGCTCTAGGGGCCGTAGGGGGAGGCTAAAAGGGGAATGGGCGAGGCAGAATCGTGTATGGGCAGGGCTAAAGGGGGAAAGGCCGTGGCTGAAGGCGGAATGGGCGTGGCTAAAGGGAAAATGGGCGGGGCAAGGGCGGGGTGGGCGGGGCTAAGGGCGGAGTGGGCGGGGCTAAAGCCGGAAGGGGCGGGGCTAAAGCCGGAAGGGGCGGGGCTAAAGGGGGGGGGCTTGCCGGGGCTCTAGGGGCCGTAGGGGGGAGGCTAAAAGGGGAATGGGCGAGGCAGAATCGTGTATGGGCAGGGCTAAAGGGGGAAAGGCCGTGGCTGAAGGCGGAATGGGCGTGGCTAAAGGGGGAATGGGCGGGGCCAAGGGCGGGGTGGGCGGGGCTAAGGGCGGAGTGGGCGGGGCTAAAGCCGGAAGGGGCGGGGCTAAAGGGGGGGCTTGCCGGGGCTCTAGGGGCCGTAGGGGGGAGGCTAAAAGGGGAATGGGCGAGGCAGAATCGTGTATGGGCAGGGCTAAAGGGGGAAAGGCCGTGGCTGAAGGCGGAATGGGCGTGGCTAAAGGGAAAATGGGCGGGGCCAAGGGCGGGGTGGGCGGGGGCCAAGGGCGGAGTGGGCGGGGCTAAAGCCGGAGTGGGCGGGGCGAAAGCCGGAAGGGGCGGGGCTAAAGGGGGGGGGGCCTGCCGGGGCTCTAGGGGCCGTAGGGGGGAGGCTAAAAGGGGAATGGGCGAGGCAGAATCGTGTATGGGCAGGGCTAAAGAGGGAAAGGCCGTGGCTGAAGGCGGAATGGGCGTGGCTAAAGGGGGAATGGGCGGGGCCAAGGGCGGGGTGGGCGGGGCTAAAGCCGGAAGGGGCGGGGCTAAAGCCGGAAGGGGCGAAGCTAAAGGGGGGGGGCTTGCCGGGGCTCTAGGGGCCGAAGGGGGGAGGCTAAAAGGGGAATGGGCGAGGCAGAATCGTGTATAGGCAGGGCTAAAGGGGGAAAGGCCGTGGCTGAAGGCGGAATGGGCGTGGCTAAAGGGAAAATGGGCGGGGCCAAGGGCGGGGTGGGCGGGGCTAAGGGCGGAGTGGGCGGGGCTAAAGCCGGAAGGGGCGGGGCTAAAGCCGGAAGGGGCGGGGGCTAAAGGGGGGGGCCTTGCCGGGGCTCTAGGGGCCGTAGGGGGGAGGCTAAAAGGGGAATGGGCGAGGCAGAATCGTGTATGGGCAGGGCTAAAGGGGGAAAGGCCGTGGCTGAAGGCGGAATGGGCGTGGCTAAAGGGGGAATGGGCGGGGCCAAGGGCGGGGGTGGGCGGGGCTAAGGGCGGAGTGGGCGGGGCTAAAGCCGGAAGGGGCGGGGCTTAAAGGGGGAGGGGCTTGCCGGGGCTCTAGGGGCCGTAGGGGGGAGGCTAAAAGGGGAATGGGCGAGGCAGAATCGTGTATGGGCAGGGCTAAAGGGGAAAAGGCCGTGGCTGAAGGCGGAATGGGCGTGGCTAAAGGGAAAATGGGCGGGGCCAAGGGCGGGGTGGGCGGGGCCAAGGGCGGGGTGGGCGGGGCCAAGGGCGGAATGGGCGGGGCTAAAGGCGGAGTGGGCGGGGCTAAAGCCGGAAGGGGCGGGGCTAAAACCGGAAGGGGCGGGGCTAAAGGGGGGGCTTGCCGGGGCTCTAGGGGCCGTACGGGGGAGGGTAAAAGGGGAATGGGCGAGGCAGAATCGTGTATGGGCAGGGCTAAAGGGGGAAAGGCCGTGGCTGAAGGCGGAATGGGCGTGGCTAAAGGGGGAATGGGCGGGGGCCAAGGGCGGGGTGGGCGGGGCTAAGGGCGGAGTGGGCGGGGCTAAAGCCGGAAGGGGCGGGGCTAAAGCCGGAAGGGGCGGGGCTAAAGGGGGGGGCTTGCCGGGGCTCTAGGGGCCGTAGGGGGGAGGCTAAAAGGGGAATGGGCGAGGCAGAATCGTGTATGGGCAGGGCTAAAGGGGGAAAGGCCGTGGCTGAAGGCGGAATGGGCGTGGCTAAAGGGAAAATGGGCGGGGCCAAGGGCGGGGTGGGCGGGGCTAAGGGCGGAGTGGGCGGGGCTAAGGGCGGAGTGGGCGGGGCTAAAGCCGGAAGGGGCGGGGCTAAAGGGGGGGGCCTTGCCGGGGCTCTAGGGGCCGTAGGGGGGAGGCTAAAAGGGGAATGGCGAGGCAGAATCGTGTATGGGCAGGGCTAAAGGGGGAAAGGCCGTGGCTGAAGGCGGAATGGGCGTGGCTAAAGGGGGAATGGGCGGGGCCAAGGGCGGGGTGGGCGGGGCTAAGGGCGGAGTGGGCGGGGCTAAAGCCGGAAGGGGCGGGGCGAAAGCCGGAAGGGGCGGGGCTAAAGGGGGGGGGCTTGCCGGGGCTCTAGGGGCCGTAGGGGGGAGGCTAAAAGGGGAATGGGCGAGGCAGAATCGTGTATGGGCAGGGCTAAAGGGGGAAAGGCCGTGGCTGAAGGCGGAATGGGCGTGGCTAAAGGGGAAATGGGCGGGGCCAAGGGCGGGGTGGGCGGGGCTAAGGGCGGAGTGGGCGGGGCTAAAGCCGGAGTGCGCGGGGCGAAAGCCGGAAGGGGCGGGGCTAAAGGGGGGGGGCTTGCCGGGGCTCTAGGGGCCGTAGGGGGGAGGCTAAAAGGGGAATGGGCGAGGCAGAATCGTGTATGGGCAGGGCTAAAGGGGGAAAGGCCGTGGCTGAAGGCGGAATGGGCGTGGCTAAAGGGGGAATGGGCGGGGCCAAGGGCGGGGTGGGCGGGGCTAAGGGCGGAGTGGGCGGGGCTAAAGACGGAAGGGGCGGGGCTAAAGGGGGGGGGCTTGCCGGGGCTCTAGGGGCCGTAGGGGGGAGGCTAAAAGGGGAATGGGCGAGGCAGAATCGTGTATGGGCAGGGCTAAAGGGGGAAAGGCCGTGGCTGAAGGCGGAATGGGCGTGGCTAAAGGGGGAATGGGCGGGGCCAAGGGCGGGGTGGGCGGGGCTAAAGCCGGAAGGGGCGGGGCTAAAGCCGGAAGGGGCGGGGCTAAAGGGGGGGGGCTTGCCGGGGCTCTAGGGGCCGTAGGGGGGAGGCTAAAAGGGGAATGGGCGAGGCAGAATCGTGTATGGGCAGGGCTAAAGGGGGAAAGGCCGTGGCTGAAGGCGGAATGGGCGTGGCTAAAGGGGGAATGGGCGGGGCCAAGGGCGGGGTGGGCGGGGCTAAGGGCGGAGAGGGCGGGGCTAAAGCCGGAAGGGGCGGGGCTAAAGGGGGAGGCTTGCCGGGGCTCTAGGGGCCGTAGGGGGGAGGCTAAAAGGGGAATGGGCGAGGCAGAATCGTGTATGGGCAGGGCTAAAGGGGGAAAGGCCGTGGCTGAAGGCGGAATGGGCGTGGCTAAAGGGGGAATGGGCGGGGCCAAGGGCGGGGTGGGCGGGGCTAAGGGCGGGGTGGGCGGGGCTAAGGGCGGAGTGGGCGGGGCTAAAGCCGGAAGGGGCGGGGCTAAAGGGGGGGGGGCTTGCCGGGGCTCTAGGGGCCGTAGGGGGGAGGCTAAAAGGGGAATGGGCAAGGCAGAATCGTGTATGGGCAGGGCTAAAGGGGGAAAGGCCGTGGCTGAAGGCGGAATGGGCGTGGCTAAAGGGGGAATGGGCGGGGCCAAGGGCGGGGTGGGCGGGGCTAAAGCCGGAAGGGGCGGGGCTAAAGCCGGAAGGGGCGGGGCTAAAGGGGGGGGCTTGCCGGGGCTCTAGGGGCCGTAGGGGGGAGGCTAAAAGGGGAATGGGCGAGGCAGAATCGTGTATAGGCAGGGCTAAAGGGGGAAAGGCCGTGGCTGAAGGCGGAATGGGCGTGGCTAAAGGGAAAATGGGCGGGGCCAAGGGCGGGGTGGGCGGGGCTAAGGGCGGAGTGGGCGGGGCTAAGGGCGGAGTGGGCGGGGCTAAAGCCGGAAGGGGCGGGGCTAAAGGGGGGGGCCTTGCCGGGGCTCTAGGGGCCGTAGGGGGGAGGCTAAAAGGGGAATGGGCGAGGCAGAATCGTGTATGGGCAGGGCTAAAGGGGGAAAGGCCGTGGCTGAAGGCGGAATGGGCGTGGCTAAAGGGGGAATGGGCGGGGCCAAGGGCGGGGTGGGCGGGGCTAAGGGCGGAGTGGGCGGGGCTAAAGCCGGAAGGGGCGGGGCTAAAGGGGGAGGCTTGCCGGGGCTCTAGGGGCCGTAGGGGGGAGGCTAAAAGGGGAATGGGCGAGGCAGAATCGTGTATGGGCAGGGCTAAAGGGGGAAAGGCCGTGGCTGAAGGCGGAATGGGCGTGGCTAAAGGGGGAATGGGCGGGGCCAAGGGCGGGGTGGGCGGGGCTAAGGGCGGAGTGGGCGGGGCTAAAGCCGGAGTGGGCGGGGCGAAAGCCGGAAGGGGCGGGGCTAAAGGGGGGGGGCTTGCCGGGGCTCTAGGGGCCGTAGGGGGGAGGCTAAAAGGGGAATGGGCGAGGCAGAATCGTGTATGGGCAGGGCTAAAGGGGGAAAGGCCGTGGCTGAAGGCGGAATGGGCGTGGCTAAAGGGGGAATGGGCGGGGCCAAGGGCGGGGTGGGCGGGGCTAAGGGCGGAGTGGGCGGGGCTAAAGACGGAAGGGGCGGGGCTAAAGGGGGGGGGCTTGCCGGGGCTCTAGGGGCCGTAGGGGGGAGGCTAAAAGGGGAATGGGCGAGGCAGAATCGTGTATGGGCAGGGCTAAAGGGGGAAAGGCCGTGGCTGAAGGCGGAATGGGCGTGGCTAAAGGGGGAATGGGCGGGGCCAAGGGCGGGGTGGGCGGGGCTAAGGGCGGAGTGGGCGGGGCTAAAGCCGGAGTGGGCGGGGCGAAAGCCGGAAGGGGCGGGGCTAAAGGGGGGGGGCTTGCCGGGGCTCTAGGGGCCGTAGGGGGGAGGCTAAAAGGGGAATGGGCGAGGCAGAATCGTGTATGGGCAGGGCTAAAGGGGGAAAGGCCGTGGCTGAAGGCGGAATGGGCGTGGCTAAAGGGGGAATGGGCGGGGCCAAGGGCGGGGTGGGCGGGGCTAAGGGCGGAGTGGGCGGGGCTAAAGCCGGAAGGGGCGGGGCTAAAGGGGGGGGCTTGCCGGGGCTCTAGGGGCCGTAGGGGGGAGGCTAAAAGGGGAATGGGCGAGGCAGAATCGTGTATGGGCAGGGCTAAAGGGGGAAAGGCTGTGGCTGAAGGCGGAATGGGCGTGGCTAAAGGGGGAATGGGCGGGGCCAAGGGCGGGGTGGGCGGGGCTAAGGGCGGAGTGGGCGGGGCTAAAGCCGGAAGGGGCGGGGCTAAAGGGGGGGCTTGCCGGGGCTCTAGGGGCCGTAGGGGGGAGGCTAAAAGGGGAATGGGCGAGGCAGAATCGTGTATGGGCAGGGCTAAAGGGGGAAAGGCCGTGGCTGAAGGCGGAATGGGCGTGGCTAAAGGGAAAATGGGCGGGGCCAAGGGCGGGGTGGGCGGGGCTAAGGGCGGAGTGGGCGGGGCTAAAGCCGGAGTGGGCGGGGCGAAAGCCGGAAGGGGCGGGGCTAAAGGGGGGGGGCCTGCCGGGGCTCTAGGGGCCGTAGGGGGGAGGCTAAAAGGGGAATGGGCGAGGCAGAATCGTGTATGGGCAGGGCTAAAGAGGGAAAGGCCGTGGCTGAAGGCGGAATGGGCGTGGCTAAAGGGGGAATGGGCGGGGCCAAGGGCGGGGTGGGCGGGGCTAAAGCCGGAAGGGGCGGGGCTAAAGCCGGAAAGGGCGGGGCTAAAGGGGGGGGGCTTGCCGGGGCTCTAGGGGCCGTAGGGGGGAGGCTAAAAGGGGAATGGGCGAGGCAGAATCGTGTATGGGCAGGGCTAAAGGGGGAAAGGCCGTGGCTGAAGGCGGAATGGGCGTGGCTAAAGGGGGAATGGGCGGGGCCAAGGGCGGGGTGGGCGGGGCCAAGGGCGGGGTGGGCGGGGCTAAGGGCGGAGTGGGCGGGGCTAAAGCCGGAAGGGGCGGGGCTAAAGGGGGGGGCTTGCCGGGGCTCTAGGGGCCGTAGAGGGGAGGCTAAAAGGGGAATGGGCGAGGCAGAATCGTGTATGGGCAGGGCTAAAGGGGGAAAGGCCGTGGCTGAAGGCGGAATGGGCGTGGCTAAAGGGGGAATGGGCGGGGCCAAGGGCGGGGTGGGCGGGGCTAAGGGCGGAGTGGGCGGGGCTAAAGCCGGAAGGGGCGGGGCTAAAGGGGGAGGCTTGCCGGGGCTCTAGGGGCCGTAGGGGGGAGGCTAAAAGGGGAATGGGCGAGGCAGAATCGTGTATGGGCAGGGCTAAAGGGGGAAAGGCCGTGGCTGAAGGCGGAATGGGCGTGGCTAAAGGGGGAATGGGCGGGGCCAAGGGCGGGGTGGGCGGGGCTAAGGGCGGAGTGGGCGGGGCTAAAGCCGGAGTGGGCGGGGCGAAAGCCGGAAGGGGCGGGGCTAAAGGGGGGGGGCTTGCCGGGGCTCTAGGGGCCGTAGGGGGGAGGCTAAAAGGGGAATGGGCAAGGCAGAATCGTGTATGGGCAGGGCTAAAGGGGGAAAGGCCGTGGCTGAAGGCGGAATGGGCGTGGCTAAAGGGGGAATGGGCGGGGCCAAGGGCGGGGTGGGCGGGGCTAAGGGCGGAGTGGGCGGGGCTAAAGCCGGAAGGGGCGGGGCTAAAGGGGGGGGCTTGCCGGGGCTCTAGGGGCCGTAGGGGGGAGGCTAAAAGGGGAATGGGCGAGGCAGAATCGTGTATGGGCAGGGCTAAAGGGGGAAAGGCCGTGGCTGAAGGCGGAATGGGCGTGGCTAAAGGGAAAATGGGCGGGGCCAAGGGCGGGGTGGGCGGGGCTAAGGGCGGAGTGGGCGGGGCTAAGGGCGGAAGGGGCGGGGCTAAAGCCGGAAGGGGCGGGGCTAAAGGGGGGGGCTTGCCGGGGCTCTAGGGGCCGTAGGGGGGAGGCTAAAAGGGGAATGGGCGAGGCAGAATCGTGTATGGGCAGGGCTAAAGGGGGAAAGGCCGTGGCTGAAGGCGGAATGGGCGTGGCTAAAGGGGGAATGGGCGGGGCCAAGGGCGGGGTGGGCGGGGCTAAGGGCGGAGTGGGCGGGGCTAAAGCCGGAAGGGGCGGGGCTAAAGCAGGAAGGGGCGGGGCTAAAGGGGGGGGGCTTGCCGGGGCTCTAGGGGCCGTAGGGGGGAGGCTAAAAGGGGAATGGGCAAGGCAGAATCGTGTATGGGCAGGGCTAAAGGGGGAAAGGCCGTGGCTGAAGGCGGAATGGGCGTGGCTAAAGGGGGAATGGGCGGGGCCAAGGGCGGGGTGGGCGGGGCTAAGGGCGGAGTGGGCGGGGCTAAAGCCGGAAGGGGCGGGGCTAAAGCAGGAAGGGGCGGGGCTAAAGGGGGGGGCTTGCCGGGGCTCTAGGGGCCGTAGGGGGGAGGCTAAAAGGGGAATGGGCGAGGCAGAATCGTGTATGGGCAGGGCTAAAGGGGGAAAGGCCGTGGCTGAAGGCGGAATGGGCGTGGCTAAAGGGAAAATGGGCGGGGCCAAGGGCGGGGTGGGCGGGGCTAAGGGCGGAGTGGGCGGGGCTAAAGCCGGAAGGGGCGGGGCTAAAGCCGGAAGGGGCGGGGCTAAAGGGGGGGGGCTTGCCGGGGCTCTAGGGGCCGTAGGGGGGAGGCTAAAAGGGGAATGGGCGAGGCAGAATCGTGTATGGGCAGGGCTAAAGGGGGAAAGGCCGTGGCTGAAGGCGGAATGGGCGTGGCTAAAGGGGGAATGGGCGGGGCCAAGGGCGGGGTGGGCGGGGCTAAGGGCGGAGTGGGCGGGGCTAAAGCCGGAAGGGGCGGGGCTAAAGGGGGGGCTTGCCGGGGCTCTAGGGGCCGTAGGGGGGAGGCTAAAAGGGGAATGGGCGAGGCAGAATCGTGTATGGGCAGGGCTAAAGGGGGAAAGGCCGTGGCTGAAGGCGGAATGGGCGTGGCTAAAGGGAAAATGGGCGGGGCCAAGGGCGGGGTGGGCGGGGCCAAGGGCGGAGTGGGCGGGGCTAAAGCCGGAGTGGGCGGGGCGAAAGCCGGAAGGGGCGGGGCTAAAGGGGGGGGGGCCTGCCGGGGCTCTAGGGGCCGTAGGGGGGAGGCTAAAAGGGGAATGGGCGAGGCAGAATCGTGTATGGGCAGGGCTAAAGAGGGAAAGGCCGTGGCTGAAGGCGGAATGGGCGTGGCTAAAGGGGGAATGGGCGGGGCCAAGGGCGGGGTGGGCGGGGCTAAAGCCGGAAGGGGCGGGGCTAAAGCCGGAAGGGGCGAAGCTAAAGGGGGGGGGCTTGCCGGGGCTCTAGGGGCCGAAGGGGGGAGGCTAAAAGGGGAATGGGCGAGGCAGAATCGTGTATAGGCAGGGCTAAAGGGGGAAAGGCCGTGGCTGAAGGCGGAATGGGCGTGGCTAAAGGGAAAATGGGCGGGGCCAAGGGCGGGGTGGGCGGGGCTAAGGGCGGAGTGGGCGGGGCTAAAGCCGGAAGGGGCGGGGCTAAAGCCGGAAGGGGCGGGGCTAAAGGGGGGGGCCTTGCCGGGGCTCTAGGGGCCGTAGGGGGGAGGCTAAAAGGGGAATGGGCGAGGCAGAATCGTGTATGGGCAGGGCTAAAGGGGGAAAGGCCGTGGCTGAAGGCGGAATGGGCGTGGCTAAAGGGGGAATGGGCGGGGCCAAGGGCGGGGTGGGCGGGGCTAAGGGCGGAGTGGGCGGGGCTAAAGCCGGAAGGGGCGGGGCTAAAGGGGGAGGGGCTTGCCGGGGCTCTAGGGGCCGTAGGGGGGAGGCTAAAAGGGGAATGGGCGAGGCAGAATCGTGTATGGGCAGGGCTAAAGGGGAAAAGGCCGTGGCTGAAGGCGGAATGGGCGTGGCTAAAGGGAAAATGGGCGGGGCCAAGGGCGGGGTGGGCGGGGCTAAGGGCGGGGTGAACGGGGCTAAGGGCGGAGTGGGCGGGGCTAAAGCAGGAAGGGGCGGGGCTAAAGGGGGGGGCTTGCCGGGGCTCTAGGGGCCGTAGGGGGGAGGCTAAAAGGGGAATGGGCGAGGCAGAATCGTATATGGGCAGGGCTAAAGGGGGAAAGGCCGTGGCTGAAGGCGGAATGGGCGTGGCTAAAGGGAAAATGGGCGGGGCCAAGGGCGGGGTGGGCGGGGCCAAGGGCGGAATGGGCGGGGCTAAAGGCGGAGTGGGCGGGGCTAAAGCCGGAAGGGGCGGGGCTAAAACCGGAAGGGGCGGGGCTAAAGGGGGGGCTTGCCGGGGCTCTAGGGGCCGTACGGGGGAGGGTAAAAGGGGAATGGGCGAGGCAGAATCGTGTATGGGCAGGGCTAAAGGGGGAAAGGCCGTGGCTGAAGGCGGAATGGGCGTGGCTAAAGGGGGAATGGGCGGGGCCAAGGGCGGGGTGGGCGGGGCTAAGGGCGGAGTGGGCGGGGCTAAAGCCGGAAGGGGCGGGGCTAAAGCCGGAAGGGGCGGGGCTAAAGGGGGGGGCTTGCCGGGGCTCTAGGGGCCGTAGGGGGGAGGCTAAAAGGGGAATGGGCGAGGCAGAATCGTGTATGGGCAGGGCTAAAGGGGGAAAGGCCGTGGCTGAAGGCGGAATGGGCGTGGCTAAAGGGAAAATGGGCGGGGCCAAGGGCGGGGTGGGCGGGGCTAAGGGCGGAGTGGGCGGGGCTAAGGGCGGAGTGGGCGGGGCTAAAGCCGGAAGGGGCGGGGCTAAAGGGGGGGGCCTTGCCGGGGCTCTAGGGGCCGTAGGGGGGAGGCTAAAAGGGGAATGGGCGAGGCAGAATCGTGTATAGGCAGGGCTAAAGGGGGAAAGGCCGTGGCTGAAGGCGGAATGGGCGTGGCTAAAGGGGGAATGGGCGGGGCCAAGGGCGGGGTGGGCGGGGCTAAGGGCGGAGTGGGCGGGGCTAAAGCCGGAAGGGGCGGGGCGAAAGCCGGAAGGGGCGGGGCTAAAGGGGGGGGGCTTGCCGGGGCTCTAGGGGCCGTAGGGGGGAGGCTAAAAGGGGAATGGGCGAGGCAGAATCGTGTATGGGCAGGGCTAAAGGGGGAAAGGCCGTGGCTGAAGGCGGAATGGGCGTGGCTAAAGGGGAAATGGGCGGGGCCAAGGGCGGGGTGGGCGGGGCCAAGGGCGGAGTGGGCGGGGCTAAAGCCGGAGTGCGCGGGGCGAAAGCCGGAAGGGGCGGGGCTAAAGGGCTCTAGGGGCCGTAGGGGGGAGGCTAAAAGGGGAATGGGCGAGGCAGAATCGTGTATGGGCAGGGCTAAAGGGGGAAAGGCCGTGGCTGAAGGCGGAATGGGCGTGGCTAAAGGGGGAATGGGCGGGGCCAAGGGCGGGGTGGGCGGGGCTAAGGGCGGAGTGGGCGGGGCTAAAGACGGAAGGGGGCGGGGCTAAAGGGGGGGGCTTGCCGGGGCTCTAGGGCCGTAGGGGGGAGGCTAAAAGGGGAATGGGCGAGGCAGAATCGTGTATGGGCAGGGCTAAAGGGGGAAAGGCCGTGGCTGAAGGCGGAATGGGCGTGGCTAAAGGGGGAATGGGCGGGGCCAAGGGCGGGGTGGGCGGGGCTAAAGCCGGAAGGGGCGGGGCTAAAGCCGGAAGGGGGCGGGGCTAAAGGGGGGGGCTTGCCGGGGCTCTAGGGGCCGTAGGGGGGAGGCTAAAAGGGGAATGGGCGAGGCAGAATCGTGTATGGGCAGGGCTAAAGGGGGAAAGGCCGTGGCTGAAGGCGGAATGGGCGTGGCTAAAGGGGGAATGGGCGGGGCCAAGGGCGGGGTGGGCGGGGCTAAGGGCGGAGAGGGCGGGGCTAAAGCCGGAAGGGGCGGGGCTAAAGGGGGAGGCTTGCCGGGGCTCTAGGGGCCGTAGGGGGGAGGCTAAAAGGGGAATGGGCGAGGCAGAATCGTGTATGGGCAGGGCTAAAGGGGGAAAGGCCGTGGCTGAAGGCGGAATGGGCGTGGCTAAAGGGGGAATGGGCGGGGCCAAGGGCGGGGTGGGCGGGGCTAAGGGCGGGGTGGGCGGGGCTAAGGGCGGAGTGGGCGGGGCTTAAAGCCGGAAGGGGCGGGGCTAAAGGGGGGGGGGCTTGCCGGGGCTCTAGGGGCCGTAGGGGGGAGGCTAAAAGGGGAATGGGCAAGGCAGAATCGTGTATGGGCAGGGCTAAAGGGGGAAAGGCCGTGGCTGAAGGCGGAATGGGCGTGGCTAAAGGGGGAATGGGCGGGGCCAAGGGCGGGGTGGGCGGGGCTAAAGCCGGAAGGGGCGGGGCTAAAGCCGGAAGGGGCGGGGCTAAAGGGGGGGGCTTGCCGGGGCTCTAGGGGCCGTAGGGGGGAGGCTAAAAGGGGAATGGCGAGGCAGAATCGTGTATAGGCAGGGCTAAAGGGGGAAAGGCCGTGGCTGAAGGCGGAATGGGCGTGGCTAAAGGGAAAATGGGCGGGGCCAAGGGCGGGGTGGGCGGGGCTATGGGCGGAGTGGGCGGGGCTAAGGGCGGAGTGGGCGGGGCTAAAGCCGGAAGGGCGGGCTAAAGGGGGGGGCCTTGCCGGGGCTCTAGGGGCCGTAGGGGGGAGGCTAAAAGGGGAATGGGCGAGGCAGAATCGTGTATGGGCAGGGCTAAAGGGGGAAAGGCCGTGGCTGAAGGCGGAATGGGCGTGGCTAAAGGGGGAATGGGCGGGGCCAAGGGCGGGGTGGGCGGGGCTAAGGGCGGAGTGGGCGGGGCTAAAGCCGGAAGGGGCGGGGCTAAAGGGGGAGGCTTGCCGGGGCTCTAGGGGCCGTAGGGGGGAGGCTAAAAGGGGAATGGGCGAGGCAGAATCGTGTATGGGCAGGGCTAAAGGGGGAAAGGCCGTGGCTGAAGGCGGAATGGGCGTGGCTAAAGGGGGAATGGGCGGGGCCAAGGGCGGGGTGGGCGGGGCTAAGGGCGGAGTGGGCGGGGCTAAAGCCGGAGTGGGCGGGGCGAAAGCCGGAAGGGGCGGGGCTAAAGGGGGGGGGCTTGCCGGGGCTCTAGGGGCCGTAGGGGGGAGGCTAAAAGGGGAATGGGCGAGGCAGAATCGTGTATGGGCAGGGCTAAAGGGGGAAAGGCCGTGGCTGAAGGCGGAATGGGCGTGGCTAAAGGGGGAATGGGCGGGGCCAAGGGCGGGGTGGGCGGGGCTAAGGGCGGAGTGGGCGGGGCTAAAGACGGAAGGGGCGGGGCTAAAGGGGGGGGCTTGCCGGGGCTCTAGGGGCCGTAGGGGGAGGCTAAAAGGGGAATGGGCGAGGCAGAATCGTGTATGGGCAGGGCTAAAGGGGGAAAGGCCGTGGCTGAAGGCGGAATGGGCGTGGCTAAAGGGGGAATGGACGGGGCCAAGGGCGGGGTGGGCGGGGCTAAGGGCGGAGTGGGCGGGGCTAAAGCCGGAGTGGGCGGGGCGAAAGCCGGAAGGGGCGGGGCTAAAGGGGGGGGGCTTGCCGGGGCTCTAGGGGCCGTAGGGGGGAGGCTAAAAGGGGAATGGGCGAGGCAGAATCGTGTATGGGCAGGGCTAAAGGGGGAAAGGCCGTGGCTGAAGGCGGAATGGGCGTGGCTAAAGGGGGAATGGGCGGGGCCAAGGGCGGGGGTGGGCGGGGCTAAGGGCGGAGTGGGCGGGGCTAAAGCCGGAAGGGGCGGGGCTAAAGGGGGGGGCTTGCCGGGGCTCTAGGGGCCGTAGGGGGGAGGCTAAAAGGGGAATGGGCGAGGCAGAATCGTGTATGGGCAGGGCTAAAGGGGGAAAGGCTGTGGCTGAAGGCGGAATGGGCGTGGCTAAAGGGGGAATGGGCGGGGCCAAGGGCGGGGTGGGCGGGGCTAAGGGCGGAGTGGGCGGGGCTAAAGCCGGAAGGGGCGGGGCTAAAGGGGGGGCTTGCCGGGGCTCTAGGGGCCGTAGGGGGGAGGCTAAAAGGGGAATGGGCGAGGCAGAATCGTGTATGGGCAGGGCTAAAGGGGGAAAGGCCGTGGCTGAAGGCGGAATGGGCGTGGCTAAAGGGAAAATGGGCGGGGCCAAGGGCGGGGTGGGCGGGGCTAAGGGCGGAGTGGGCGGGGCTAAAGCCGGAGTGGGCGGGGCGAAAGCCGGAAGGGGCGGGGCTAAAGGGGGGGGCCTGCCGGGGCTCTAGGGGCCGTAGGGGGGAGGCTAAAAGGGGAATGGGCGAGGCAGAATCGTGTATGGGCAGGGCTAAAGAGGGAAAGGCCGTGGCTGAAGGCGGAATGGGCGTGGCTAAAGGGGGAATGGGCGGGGCCAAGGGCGGGGTGGGCGGGGCTAAAGCCGGAAGGGGCGGGGCTAAAGCCGGAAAGGGCGGGGCTAAAGGGGGGGGGCTTGCCGGGGCTCTAGGGGCCGTAGGGGGGAGGCTAAAAGGGGAATGGGCGAGGCAGAATCGTGTATGGGCAGGGCTAAAGGGGAAAGGCCGTGGCTGAAGGCGGAATGGGCGTGGCTAAAGGGGGAATGGGCGGGGCCAAGGGCGGGGTGGGCGGGGCCAAGGGCGGGGTGGGCGGGGCTAAGGGCGGAGTGGGCGGGGCTAAAGCCGGAAGGGGCGGGCTAAAGGGGGGGGCTTGCCGGGGCTCTAGGGGCCGTAGAGGGGAGGCTAAAAGGGGAATGGGCGAGGCAGAATCGTGTATGGGCAGGGCTAAAGGGGGAAAGGCCGTGGCTGAAGGCGGAATGGGCGTGGCTAAAGGGGGAATGGGCGGGGCCAAGGGCGGGGGTGGGCGGGGCTAAAGCCGGAGTGGGCGGGGCTAAAGCCGGAAGGGGCGGGGCTAAAGGGGGGGGGCTTGCCGGGGCTCTAGGGGCCGTAGGGGGGAGGGTAAAAGGGGAATGGGCGAGGCAGAATCGTGTATGGGCAGGGCTAAAGGGGGAAAGGCCGTGGCTGAAGGCGGAATGGGCGTGGCTAAAGGGGGAATGGGCGGGGCCAAGGGCGGGGTGGGCGGGGCCAAGGGCGGGGTGGGCGGGGCTAAGGGCGGAGTGGGCGGGGCGAAAGCCGGAAGGGGCGGGGCTAAAGGGGGGGGCTTGCCGGGGCTCTAGGGGCCGTAGGGGGGAGGCTAAAAGGGGAATGGGCGAGGCAGAATCGTGTATGGGCAGGGCTAAAGGGGGAAAGGCCGTGGCTGAAGGCGGAATGGGCGTGGCTAAAGGGAAAATGGGCGGGGCCAAGGGCGGGGTGGGCGGGGCCAAGGGCGGAGTGGGCGGGGCTAAAGCCGGAAGGGGCGGGGCTAAAGCCGGAAGGGGCGGGGCTAAAGGGGGGGGCTTGCCGGGGCTCTAGGGGCCGTAGGGGGGAGGCTAAAAGGGGAATGGGCGAGGCAGAATCGTGTATGGGCAGGGCTAAAGGGGGAAAGGCCGTGGCTGAAGGCGGAATGGGCGTGGCTAAAGGGGGAATGGGCGGGGCCAAGGGCGGGGTGGGCGGGGCTAAGGGCGGAGTGGGCGGGGCTAAAGCCGGAGTGGGCGGGGCGAAAGCCGGAAGGGGCGGGGCTAAAGGGGGGGGGCTTGCCGGGGCTCTAGGGGCCGTAGGGGGGAGGCTAAAAGGGGAATGGGCGAGGCAGAATCGTGTATGGGCAGGGCTAAAGGGGGAAAGGCCGTGGCTGAAGGCGGAATGGGCGTGGCTAAAGGGGGAATGGGCGGGGCCAAGGGCGGGGTGGGCGGGGCTAAGGGCGGAGTGGGCGGGGCTAAAGACGGAAGGGGCGGGGCTAAAGGGGGGGGGCTTGCCGGGGCTCTAGGGGCCGTAGGGGGGAGGCTAAAAGGGGAGATGGGCGAGGCAGAATCGTGTATGGGCAGGGCTAAAGGGGGAAAGGCCGTGGCTGAAGGCGGAATGGGCGTGGCTAAAGGGGGAATGGGCGGGGCTAAGGGCGGAGTGGGCGGGGCTAAGGGCGGAGTGGGCGGGGCTAAAGCCGGAAGGGGCGGGGCTAAAGGGGGGGGCCTTGCCGGGGCTCTAGGGGCCGTAGGGGGGAGGCTAAAAGGGGAATGGGCGAGGCAGAATCGTGTATGGGCAGGGCTAAAGGGGGAAAGGCCGTGGCTGAAGGCGGAATGGGCGTGGCTAAAGGGGAATGGGCGGGGCCAAGGGCGGGGTGGGCGGGGCTAAGGGCGGAGTGGGCGGGGCTAAAGCCGGAAGGGGCGGGGCTAAAGGGGGAGGCTTGCCGGGGCTCTAGGGGCCGTAGGGGGGAGGCTAAAAGGGGAATGGGCGAGGCAGAATCGTGTATGGGCAGGGCTAAAGGGGGAAAGGCCGTGGCTGAAGGCGGAATGGGCGTGGCTAAAGGGGGAATGGGCGGGGCCAAGGGCGGGGTGGGCGGGGCTAAGGGCGGAGTGGGCGGGGCTAAAGCCGGAGTGGGCGGGGCGAAAGCCGGAAGGGGCGGGGCTAAAGGGGGGGGGCTTGCCGGGGCTCTAGGGCCGTAGGGGGGAGGCTAAAAGGGGAATGGGCAAGGCAGAATCGTGTATGGGCAGGGCTAAAGGGGAAAGGCCGTGGCTGAAGGCGGAATGGGCGTGGCTAAAGGGGGAATGGGCGGGGCCAAGGGCGGGGTGGGCGGGGCTAAGGGCGGAGTGGGCGGGGCTAAAGCCGGAAGGGGCGGGGCTAAAGGGGGGGGCTTGCCGGGGCTCTAGGGGCCGTAGGGGGGAGGCTAAAAGGGGAATGGGCGAGGCAGAATCGTGTATGGGCAGGGCTAAAGGGGGAAAGGCCGTGGCTGAAGGCGGAATGGGCGTGGCTAAAGGGGGAATGGGCGGGGCCAAGGGCGGGGTGGGCGGGGCTAAGGGCGGAGTGGGCGGGGCTAAAGCAGGAAGGGGCGGGGCTAAAGCCGGAAGGGGCGGGGCTAAAGGGGGGGGCTTGCCGGGCCTCTAGGGGCCGTAGGGGGGAGGCTAAAAGGGGAATGGGCGAGGCAGAATCGTGTATGGGCAGGGCTAACGGGGGAAAGGCCGTGGCTGAAGGCGGAATGGGCGTGGCTAAAGGTGGAATGGGCGGGGCCAAGGGCGGGGTGGGCGGGGCTAAGGGCGGAGTGGGCGGGGCTAAAGCCGGAAGGGGCGGGGCTAAAGCAGGAAGGGGCGGGGCTAAAGGGGGGGGCTTGCCGGGGCTCTAGGGGCCGTAGGGGGGAGGCTAAAAGGGGAATGGGCAAGGCAGAATCGTGTATGGGCAGGGCTAAAGGGGGAAAGGCCGTGGCTGAAGGCGGAATGGGCGTGGCTAAAGGGGGAATGGGCGGCGCCAAGGGCGGGGTGGGCGGGGCTAAGGGCGGAGTGGGCGGGGCTAAAGCCGGAAGGGGCGGGGCTAAAGCAGGAAGGGGCGGGGCTAAAGGGGGGGGCTTGCCGGGGCTCTAGGGGCCGTAGGGGGGAGGCTAAAAGGGGAATGGGCGAGGCAGAATCGTGTATGGGCAGGGCTAAAGGGGGAAAGGCCGTGGCTGAAGGCGGAATGGGCGTGGCTAAAGGGGGAATGGGCGGGGCCAAGGGCGGGGTGGGCGGGGCTAAGGGCGGAGTAAGCGGGGCTAAAGACGGAAGGGGCGGGGCTAAAGGGGGGGGGCTTGCCGGGGCTCTAGGGGCCGTAGGGGGGAGGCTAAAAGGGGAATGGGCGAGGCAGAATCGTGTATGGGCAGGGCTAAAGGGGAAAGGCCGTGGCTGAAGGCGGAATGGGCGTGGCTAAAGGGGGAATGGGCGGGGCCAAGGGCGGGTGGGCGGGGCTAAAGCCGGAAGGGGCGGGGCTAAAGCCGGAAGGGGCGGGGCTAAAGGGGGGGCTTGCCGGGGCTCTAGGGGCCGTAGGGGGGAGGCTAAAAGGGGAATGGGCGAGGCAGAATCGTGTATAGGCAGGGCTAAAGGGGGAAAGGCCGTGGCTGAAGGCGGAATGGGCGTGGCTAAAGGGAAAATGGGCGGGGCCAAGGGCGGGGTGGGCGGGGCTAAGGGCGGAGTGGGCAAGGCTAAAGCCGGAAGGGGCGGGGCGAAAGCCGGAAAGGGCGGGGCTAAAGGGGGGGCCTTGCCGGGGCTCTAGGGGCCGTAGGGGGGAGGCTAAAAGGGGAATGGGCGAGGCAGAATCGTGTATGGGCAGGGCTAAAGGGGGAAAGGCCGTGGCTGAAGGCGGAATGGGCGTGGCTAAAGGGGAATGGGCGGGGCCAAGGGCGGGGTGGGCGGGGCTAAGGGCGGAGTGGGCGGGGCTAAAGCCGGAGTGGGCGGGGCGAAAGCCGGAAGGGGCGGGGCTAAAGAGGGGGGGCTTGCCGGGGCTCTAGGGGCCGTAGGGGGGAGGCTAAAAGGGGAATGGGCAAGGCAGAATCGTGTATGGGCAGGGCTAAAGGGGGAAAGGCCGTGGCTGAAGGCGGAATGGGCGTGGCTAAAGGGGGAATGGGCGGGGCCAAGGGCGGGGTGGGCGAAGCCAAGGGCGGAGTGGGCGGGCTAAATCCGGAAGGGGCGGGGCTAAAGGGGGGGGCTTGCCGGGGCTCTAGGGGCCGTAGGGGGGAGGCTAAAAGGGGAATGGGCGAGGCAGAATCGTGTATAGGCAGGGCTAAAGGGGGAAAGGCCGTGGCTGAAGGCGGAATGGGCGTGGCTAAAGGGGGAATGGGCGGGGCCAAGGGCGGGGTGGGCGGGGCTAAGAACGGAGTGGGCGGGGCTAAAGCCGGAAGGGGCGGGGCTAAAGCAGGAAGGGGCGGGGCTAAAGGGGGGGCTTGCCGGGGCTCTAGGGGCCGTAGGGGGGAGGCTAAAAGGGGAATGGGCGAGGCAGAATCGTGTATGGGCAGGGCTAAATGGGGAAAGGCCGTGGCTGAAGGCGGAATGGGCGTGGCTAAAGGGGGAATGGGCGGGGCCAAGGGCGGGGTGGGCGGGGCTAAGGGCGGAGTGGGCGGGGCTAAAGCCGGAAGGGGCGGGGCTAAAGCAGGAAGGGGCGGGGCTAAAGGGGGGGGGTTGCCGGGGCTCTAGGGGCCGTAGGGGGGAGGCTAAAAGGGGAATGGGCGAGGCAGAATCGTGTATGGGCAGGGCTAAAGAGGGAAAGGCCGTGGCTGAAGGCGGAATGGGCGTGGCTAAAGGGGGAATGGGCGGGGCCAAGGGCGAGGTGGGCGGGGCCAAGGGCGGAGTGGGCGGGGCTAAAGCCGGAAGGGGCGGGGCTAAAGCCGGAAGGGGCGGGGCTAAAGGGGGGGGCTTGCCGGGGCTCTAGGGGCCGTAGGGGGGAGGCTAAAAGGGGAATGGGCGAGGCAGAATCGTGTATGGGCAGGGCTAAAGGGGGAAAGGCCGTGGCTGAAGGCGGAATGGGCGTGGCTAAAGGGGGAATGGGCGGGGCCAAGGGCGGAGTGGGCGGGGCTAAGGGCGGAGTGGGCGGGGCTAAAGCCGGAAGGGGCGGGGCTAAAGGGGGGGGCTTGCCGGGGCTCTAGGGGCCGTAGGGGGGAGGCTAAAAGGGGAATGGGCGAGGCAGAATCGTGTATGGGCAGGGCTAAAGGGGGAAAGGCCGTGGCTGAAGGCGGAATGGGCGTGGCTAAAGGGGGAATGGGCGGGGCCAAGGGCGGGGTGGGCGGGGCTAAGGGCGGGGTGGGCGGGGCTAAGGGCGGAGTGGGCGGGGCGAAAGCCGGAAGGGGCGGGGCTAAAGGGGGGGGCTTGCCGGGACTCTAGGGGCCGTAGGGGGGAGGCTAAAAGGGGAATGGGCAAGGCAGAATCGTGTATGGGCAGGGCTAAAGGGGGAAAGGCCGTGGCTGAAGGCGGAATGGGCGTGGCTAAAGGGGGAATGGGCGGGGCCAAGGGCGGGGTGGGCGGGGCCAAGGGCGGAGTGGGCGGGGCTAAAGCCGGAAGGGCGGGGCTAAAGGGGGGGGCTTGCCGGGGCTCTAGGGGCCGTAGGGGGGAGGCTAAAAGGGGAATGGGCGAGGCAGAATCGTGTATGGGCAGGGCTAAAGGGGGAAAGGCCGTGGCTGAAGGCGGAATGGGCGTGGCTAAAGGGGGAATGGGCGGGGCCAAGGGCGGGGTGGGCGGGGCTAAGGGCGGAGTGGGCGGGGCTAAAGCCGGAGTGGGCGGGGCTAAAGCCGGAAGGGGCGGGGCTAAAGGGGGGGCTTGCCGGGGCTCTAGGGGCCGTAGGGGGGAGGCTAAAAGGGGAATGGGCGAGGCAGAATCGTGTATGGGCAGGGCTAAAGGGGGAAAGGCCGTGGCTGAAGGCGGAATGGGCGTGGCTAAAGGGAAAATGGGCGGGGCAAAGGGCGGGGTGGGCGGGGCTAAGGGCGGAGTGGGCGGGGCTAAGCCGGAAGGGGCGGGGCTAAAGCCGGAAGGGGCGGGGCTAAAGGGGGGCGATTGCCGGGGCTCTAGGGGCCGTAGGGGGGAGGCTAAAAGGGGAATGGGCGAGGCAGAATCGTGTATGGGCAGGGCTAAAGGGGGAAAGGCCGTGGCTGAAGGCGGAATGGGCGTGGCTAAAGGGGGAATGGGCGGGGCCAAGGGCGGGGTGGGCGGGGCTAAGGGCGGAGTGGGCGGGGCTAAAGCGGAAGGGGCGGGGCTAAAGCCGGAAAAGGCGGGGCTAAAGGGGGGGCTTGCCGGGGCTCTAGGGGCCGTAGGGGGGAGGCTAAAAGGGGAATGGGCGAGGCAGAATCGTGTATGGGCAGGGCTAAAGGGGGAAAGGCCGTGGCTGAAGGCGGAATGGGCGTGGCTAAAGGGGGAATGGGCGGGGCAAGGGCGGGGTGGGCGGGGCTAAGGGCGGAGTTGGCGGGGCTAAAGCCGGAAGGAGCGGGGCGAAAGCCGGAAGGGGCGGGGCTAAAGGGGGGGGCTTGCCGGGGCTCTAGGGGCCGTAGGGGGGAGGCTAAAAGGGGAATGGGCGAGGCAGAATCGTGTATGGGCAGGGCTAAATGGGGAAAGGCCGTGGCTGAAGGCGGAATGGGCGTGGCTAAAGGGGGAATGGGCGGGGCCAAGGGCGGGGTGGGCGGGGCTAAGGGCGGAGTGGGCGGGGCTAAAGCCGGAAGGGGCGGGGCTAAAGGGGGGGGGCTTGCCGGGGCTCTAGGGGCCGTAGGGGGGAGGCTAAAAGGGGAATGGGCGAGGCAGAATCGTGTATGGGCAGGGCTAAAGGGGGAAAGGCCGTGGCTGAAGGCGGAATGGGCGTGGCTAAAGGGGGAATGGCGGGGCCAAGGGCAGGGTGGGCGGGGCCAAGGGCGGGGTGGGCGGGGCTAAGGGCGGAGTGGGCGGGGCGAAAGCCGGAAGGGGCGGGGCTAAAGGGGGGGGGGCTTGCCGGGGCTCTAGGGGCCGTAGGGGGGAGGCTAAAAGGGGAATGGGCGAGGCAGAATCGTGTATGGGCAGGGCTAAAGGGGGAAAGGCCGTGGCTGAAGGCGGAATGGGCGTGGCTAAAGGGGGAATGGGCGGGGCCAAGGGCGGGGTGGGCGGGGCTAAAGCCGGAAGGGGCGGGGCTAAAGCGGAAGGGGCGGGGCTAAAGGGGGGGGGCTTGCCGGGGCTCTAGGGGCCGTAGGGGGGAGGCTAAAAGGGGAATGGGCGAGGCAGAATCGTGTATAGGCAGGGCTAAAGGGGGAAAGGCCGTGGCTGAAGGCGGAATGGGCGTGGCTAAAGGGAAAATGGGCGGGGCCAAGGGCGGGGTGGGCGGGGCTAAGGGCGGAGTGGGCGGGGCTAAAGCAGGAAGGGGCGGGGCTAAAGCCGGAAGGGGCGGGGCTAAAGGGGGGGGGCTTGCCGGGGCTCTAGGGGCCGTAGGGGGGAGGCTAAAAGGGGAATGGGCGAGGCAGAATCGTGTATGGGCAGGGCTAAAGGGGGAAAGGCCGTGGCTGAAGGCGGAATGGGCGTGGCTAAAGGGGGAATGGGCGGGGCCAAGGGCGGGGTGGGCGGGGCTAAGGCGGAGTGGGCGGGGCTAAAGCCGGAGGTGCGCGGGGCGAAAGCCGGAAGGGGCGGGGCTAAAGGGGGGGGGCTTGCCGGGGCTCTAGGGGCCGTAGGGGGGAGGCTAAAAGGGGAATGGGCGAGGCAGAATCGTGTATGGGCAGGGCTAAAGGGGGAAAGGCCGTGGCTGAAGGCGGAATGGGCGTGGCTAAAGGGGGAATGGGCGGGGCCAAGGGCGGGGTGGGCGGGGCTAAGGGCGGAGTGGGCGGGGCTAAAGCCGAAGGGGCGGGGCTAAAGCCGGAAGGGGCGGGGCTAAAGGGGGGGCTTGCCGGGGCTCTAGGGGCCGTAGGGGGGAGGCTAAAAGGGGAATGGGCGAGGCAGAATCGTGTATGGGCAGGGCTAAAGGGGGAAAGGCCGTGGCTGAAGGCGGAATGGGCGTGGCTAAAGGGGGAATGGGCGGGGCCAAGGGCGGGGTGGGCGGGGCTAAGGGCGGAGTGGGCGGGGCTAAAGACGGAAGGGGCGGGGCTAAAGGGGGGGGGCTTGCCGGGGCTCTAGGGGCCGTAGGGGGGAGGCTAAAAGGGGAATGGGCGAGGCAGAATCGTGTATGGGCAGGGCTAAAGGGGGAAAGGCCGTGGCTGAAGGCGGAATGGGCGTGGCTAAAGGGGGAATGGGCGGGGCCAAGGGCGGGGTGGGCGGGGCTAAAGCCGGAAGGGGCGGGGCTAAAGCGGAAGGGGCGGGGCTAAAGGGGGGGGCTTGCCGGGGCTCTAGGGGCCGTAGGGGGGAGGCTAAAAGGGGAATGGGCGAGGCAGAATCGTGTATAGGCAGGGCTAAAGGGGAAAGGCCGTGGCTGAAGGCGGAATGGGCGTGGCTAAAGGGAAAATGGGCGGGGCCAAGGGCGGGGTGGGCGGGGCTAAGGGCGGAGTGGGCGGGGCTAAGTGCGGAGTGGGCGGGGCTAAAGCCGGAAGGGGCGGGGCTAAAGGGGGGGGCCTTGCCGGGGCTCTAGGGGCCGTAGGGGGGAGGCTAAAAGGGGAATGGGCGAGGCAGAATCGTGTATGGGCAGGGCTAAAGGGGGAAAGGCCGTGGCTGAAGGCGGAATGGGCGTGGCTAAAGGGGGAATGGGCGGGGCCAAGGGCGGGGTGGGCGGGGCTAAGGGCGGAGTGGGCGGGGCTAAAGCCGGAAGGGGCGGGGCTAAAGGGGGGGGCTTGCCGGGGCTCTAGGGGCCGTAGGGGGGAGGCTAAAAGGGGAATGGGCGAGGCAGAATCGTGTATGGGCAGGGCTAAAGGGGGAAAGGCTGTGGCTGAAGGCGGAATGGGCGTGGCTAAAGGGGGAATGGGCGGGGCCAAGGGCGGGGTGGGCGGGGCTAAGGGCGGAGTGGGCGGGGCTAAAGCCGGAAGGGGCGGGGCTAAAGGGGGGGCTTGCCGGGGCTCTAGGGGCCGTAGGGGGGAGGCTAAAAGGGGAATGGGCGAGGCAGAATCGTGTATGGGCAGGGCTAAAGGGGGAAAGGCCGTGGCTGAAGGCGGAATGGGCGTGGCTAAAGGGGGAATGGGCGGGGCCAAGGGCGGGGTGGGCGGGGCTAAGGCGGAGGTGGGCGGGGGCTAAAGCCGGAGTGGGCGGGGCGAAAGCCGGAAGGGGCGGGGCTAAAGGGGGGGGGGCCTGCCGGGGCTCTAGGGGCCGTAGGGGGGAGGCTAAAAGGGGAATGGGCGAGGCAGAATCGTGTATGGGCAGGGCTAAAGAGGGAAAGGCCGTGGCTGAAGGCGGAATGGGCGTGGCTAAAGGGGGAATGGGCGGGGCCAAGGGCGGGGTGGGCGGGGCTAAGGGCGGAGTGGGCGGGGCTAAAGCCGGAAGGGGCGGGGCTAAGGGGGGGGCTTGCCGGGGCTCTAGGGGCCGTAGGGGGGAGGCTAAAAGGGGAATGGGCGAGGCAGAATCGTGTATGGCAGGGCTAAAGGGGGAAAGGCCGTGGCTGAAGGCGGAATGGGCGTGGCTAAAGGGGGAATGGGCGGGGCCAAGGGCGGGGTGGGCGGGGGCTAAGGGCGGAGTGGGCGGGGCTAAGGGCGGAAGGGGCGGGGCTAAAGCCGGAAGGGGCGGGGCTAAGGGGGGGGCTTGCCGGGGCTCTAGGGGCCGTAGGGGGAGGCTAAAAGGGGAATGGGCGAGGCAGAATCGTGTATGGGCAGGGCTAAAGGGGGAAAGGCCGTGGCTGAAGGCGGAATGGGCGTGGCTAAAGGGGGAATGGGCGGGGCCAAGGGCGGGGTGGGCGGGGCTAAAGCCGGAGTGGGCGGGGCTAAAGCCGGAAGGGGCGGGGCTAAAGGGGGGGGCTTGCCGGGGCTCTAGGGGCCGTAGGGGGGAGGCTAAAAGGGGAATGGGCGAGGCAGAATCGTGTATGGGCAGGGCTAAAGGGGGAAAGGCCGTGGCTGAAGGCGGAATGGGCGTGGCTAAAGGGGGAATGGGCGGGGCCAAGGGCGGGGTGGGCGGGGCAAGGGCGGGGTGGGCGGGGCTAAGGGCGGAGTGGGCGGGGCGAAAGCCGGAAGGGGCGGGGCTAAAGGGGGGGCTTGCCGGGGCTCTAGGGGCCGTAGGGGGGAGGCTAAAAGGGGAATGGCGAGGCAGAATCGTGTATGGGCAGGGCTAAAGGGGGAAAGGCCGTGGCTGAAGGCGGAATGGGCGTGGCTAAAGGGAAAATGGGCGGGGCCAAGGGCGGGGTGGGCGGGGCTAAGGGCGGAGTGGGCGGGGCTAAAGCCGGAAGGGGCGGGGCTAAAGCCGGAAGGGGCGGGGCTAAAGGGGGGGGCTTGCCGGGCTCTAGGGGCCGTAGGGGGGAGGCTAAAAGGGGAATGGGCGAGGCAGAATCGTGTATAGGCAGGGCTAAAGGGGGAAAGGCCGTGGCTGAAGGCGGAATGGGCGTGGCTAAAGGGAAATGGGCGGGGCCAAGGGCGGGGTGGGCGGGGCTAAGGGCGGAGTGGGCGGGGCTAAGTGCGGAGTGGGCGGGGCTAAAGCCGGAAGGGGCGGGGCTAAAGGGGGGGGCCTTGCCGGGGCTCTAGGGGCCGTAGGGGGAGGCTAAAAGGGGAATGGGCGAGGCAGAATCGTGTATGGGCAGGGCTAAAGGGGGAAAGGCCGTGGCTGAAGGCGGAATGGGCGTGGCTAAAGGGGGAATGGGCGGGGCCAAGGGCGGGGTGGGCGGGGCTAAGGGCGGAGTGGGCGGGGCTAAAGCCGGAAGGGGCGGGGCTAAAGGGGGGGGGCTTGCCGGGGCTCTAGGGGCCGTAGGGGGGAGGCTAAAAGGGGAATGGGCGAGGCAGAATCGTGTATGGGCAGGGCTAAAGGGGAAAGGCCGTGGCTGAAGGCGGAATGGGCGTGGCTAAAGGGGGAATGGGCGGGGCCAAGGGCGGGGTGGGCGGGGCTAAGGGCGGAGTGGGCGGGGCTAAAGCCGGAAGGGGCGGGGCTAAGCAGGAAGGGGCGGGGCTAAAGGGGGGGGGCTTGCCGGGGCTCTAGGGGCCGTAGGGGGGAGGCTAAAAGGGGAATGGGCGAGGCAGAATCGTGTATGGGCAGGGCTAAAGGGGGAAAGGCCGTGGCTGAAGGCGGAATGGGCGTGGCTAAAGGGGGAATGGGCGGGGCCAAGGGCGGGGTGGGCGGGGCTAAAGCCGGAAGGGGCGGGGCTAAAGCCGGAAGGGGCGGGCTAAAGGGGGGGCTTGCCGGGGCTCTAGGGGCCGTAGGGGGGAGGCTAAAAGGGGAATGGGCGAGGCAGAATCGTGTATGGGCAGGGCTAAAGGGGGAAAGGCCGTGGCTGAAGGCGGAATGGGCGTGGCTAAAGGGGGAATGGGCGGGGGCCAAGGGCGGGGTGGGCGGGGCTAAGGGCGGAGTGGGCGGGGCTAAAGCAGGAAGGGGCGGGGCTAAAGCCGGAAGGGGCGGGGCTAAAGGGGGGGGCTTTCCGGGGCTCTAGGGGCCGTAGGGGGGAGGCTAAAAGGGGAATGGGCGAGGCAGAATCGTGTATGGGCAGGGCTAAAGGGGGAAAGGCCGTGGCTGAAGGCGGAATGGGCGTGGCTAAAGGGGGAATGGGCGGGGCCAAGGGCGGGGTGGGCGGGGCTAAGGGCGGAGTGGGCGGGGCTAAAGACGGAAGGGGCGGGGCTAAAGGGGGGGGGCTTGCCGGGGCTCTAGGGGCCGTAGGGGGGAGGCTAAAAGGGGAATGGGCGAGGCAGAATCGTGTATGGGCAGGGCTAAAGGGGAAAGGCCGTGGCTGAAGGCGGAATGGGCGTGGCTAAAGGGGGAATGGGCGGGGCCAAGGGCGGAGTGGGCGGGGCTAAAGCCGGAAGGGGCGGGGCTAAAGCCGGAAGGGGCGGGGCTAAAGGGGGGGGCTTGCCGGGCTCTAGGGGCCGTAGGGGGGAGGCTAAAAGGGGAATGGGCGAGGCAGAATCGTGTATAGGCAGGGCTAAAGGGGGAAAGGCCGTGGCTGAAGGCGGAATGGGCGTGGCTAAAGGGGGAATGGGCGGGGCCAAGGGCGGGGTGGGCGGGGCTAAGGGCGGAGTGGGCGGGGCTAAGTGCGGAGTGGGCGGGGCTAAAGCCGGAAGGGGCGGGGCTAAAGGGGGGGGCCTTGCCGGGGCTCTAGGGGCCGTAGGGGGGAGGCTAAAAGGGGAATGGGCGAGGCAGAATCGTGTATGGGCAGGGCTAAAGGGGGAAAGGCCGTGGCTGAAGGCGGAATGGGCGTGGCTAAAGGGGGACATGGGCGGGGCCAAGGGCGGGGTGGGCGGGGCTAAGGGCGGAGTGGGCGGGGCTAAAGCCGGAAGGGGCGGGGCTAAAGGGGGGGGCTTGCCGGGGCTCTAGGGGCCGTAGGGGGAGGCTAAAAGGGGAATGGGCGAGGCAGAATCGTGTATGGGCAGGGCTAAAGGGGGAAAGGCTGTGGCTGAAGGCGGAATGGGCGTGGCTAAAGGGGAATGGGCGGGGCCAAGGGCGGGGTGGGCGGGGCTAAGGGCGGAGTGGGCGGGGCTAAAGCCGGAAGGGGCGGGGCTAAAGGGGGGGCTTGCCGGGGCTCTAGGGGCCGTAGGGGGGGAGGCTAAAAGGGGAATGGGCGAGGCAGAATCGTGTATGGGCAGGGCTAAAGGGGGAAAGGCCGTGGCTGAAGGCGGAATGGGCGTGGCTAAAGGGAAAATGGGCGGGGCCAAGGGCGGGGTGGGCGGGGCTAAGGGCGGAGTGGGCGGGGCTAAAGCCGGAGTGGGCGGGGCGAAAGCCGGAAGGGGCGGGGCTAAAGGGGGGGGGGCCTGCCGGGGCTCTAGGGGCCGTAGGGGGGAGGCTAAAAGGGGAATGGGCGAGGCAGAATCGTGTATGGGCAGGGCTAAAGAGGGAAAGGCCGTGGCTGAAGGCGGCATGGGCGTGGCTAAAGGGGGAATGGGCGGGGCCAAGGGCGGGGTGGGCGGGGCTAAGGGCGGAGTGGGCGGGGCTAAAGCCGAAGGGGCGGGGCTAAGGGGGGGGGCTTGCCGGGGCTCTAGGGCCGTAGGGGGGAGGCTAAAAGGGGAATGGGCGAGGCAGAATCGTGTATGGGCAGGGCTAAAGGGGGAAAGGCCGTGGCTGAAGGCGGAATGGGCGTGGCTAAAGGGGGAATGGGCGGGGCCAAGGGCGGGGTGGGCGGGGCTAAGGGCGGAGTGGGCGGGGCTTAAGGGCGGAAGGGGCGGGGCTAAAGCCGGAAGGGGCGGGGCTAAAGGGGGGGGCTTGCCGGGGCTCTAGGGGCCGTAGGGGGGAGGCTAAAAGGGGAATGGGCGAGGCAGAATCGTGTATGGGCAGGGCTAAAGGGGAAAGGCCGTGGCTGAAGGCGGAATGGGCGTGGCTAAAGGGGGAATGGGCGGGGCCAAGGGCGGGGTGGGCGGGGCTAAAGCCGGAGTGGGCGGGGCTAAAGCCGGAAGGGGCGGGGCTAAAGGGGGGGGCTTGCCGGGGCTCTAGGGGCCGTAGGGGGGAGGCTAAAAGGGGAATGGGCGAGGCAGAATCGTGTATGGGCAGGGCTAAAGGGGGAAAGGCCGTGGCTGAAGGCGGAATGGGCGTGGCTAAAGGGGGAATGGGCGGGGCCAAGGGCGGGGTGGGCGGGGCCAAGGGCGGGGTGGGCGGGGCTAAGGGCGGAGTGGGCGGGGCGAAAGCCGGAAGGGGCGGGGCTAAAGGGGGGGCTTGCCGGGGCTCTAGGGGCCGTAGGGGGGAGGCTAAAAGGGGAATGGGCGAGGCAGAATCGTGTATGGGCAGGGCTAAAGGGGGAAAGGCCGTGGCTGAAGGCGGAATGGGCGTGGCTAAAGGGGGAATGGGCGGGGCCAAGGGCGGGGTGGGCGGGGCTAAGGGCGGAGGTGGGCGGGGCTAAAGCCGGAAGGGGCGGGGCTAAAGCCGGAAGGGGCGGGGCTAAAGGGGGGGGCTTGCCGGGGCTCTAGGGGCCGTAGGGGGGAGGCTAAAAAGGGAATGGGCGAGGCAGAATCGTGTATGGGCAGGGCTAAAGGGGGAAAGGCCGTGGCTGAAGGCGGAATGGGCGTGG
>NW_025963285.1:0-99254 GCF_020740725.1 Corvus hawaiiensis | reverse complement strand
CCCTTGGCCCCGCCCATTTTCCCTTTAGCCACGCCCATTCCGCCTTCAGCCACGGCCTTTCCCCCTTTAGCCCTGCCTATACACGATTCTGCCTCGCCCATTCCCCTTTTAGCCTCCCCCCTACGGCCCCTAGAGCCCCGGCAAGCCCCCCTTTAGCCCCGCCCCTTCCGGCTTTAGCCCCCGCCCCTTCCGGCTTTAGCCCCGCCCACCCCGCCCTTGGCCCCGCCCATTTTCCCTTTAGCCACGCCCATTCCGCCTTCAGCCACGGCCTTTCCCCCTTTAGCCCTGCCCATACACGATTCTGCCTCGCCCATTCCCATTTTAGCCTCCCCCCTACGGCCCCTAGAGCCCCGGCAAGCCCCCCCCCTTTAGCCCCGCCCTTCCTGGCTTTAGCCCCCGCCCACTCCGGCTTTAGCCCCGCCCACTACGCCCTTGGCCCCGCCCACCCCCGCCCTTGGCCCCGCCCATTCCCCCTTTAGCCACGCCCATTCCGCCTTCAGCCACGGCCTTTCCCCCTTTAGCCCTGCCCATACACGATTCTGCCTCGCCCATTCCCCTTTTAGCCTCCCCCCTACGGCCCCTAGAGCCCCGGCAAGCCTCCCCTTTAGCCCCGCCCCTTCCGGCTTTAGCCCCGCCCCTTCCGGCTTTAGCCCCGCCCACCCCGCCCTTAGGCCCCGCCCAGCGCGCCCTTGGCCCCGCCCATTTCCCCTTTAGCCACGCCCATTCCGCCTTCAGCCACGGCCTTTCCCCCTTTAGCCCTGCCCATACACGATTCTGCCTCGCCCATTCCCCTTTTAGCCTCCCCCCCTACGGCCCCTAGAGGCCCGGCAAGCCCCCCCCTTTAGCCCCGCCCCTTCCGGCTTTAGCCCCGCCCACTCCGCCCTTAGCCCCGCCCACCCCGCCCTTGGCCCCGCCCACCCCGCCCTTGGCCCCGCCCATTTTCCCTTTAGCCACGCCCATTCCGCCTTCAGCCACGGCCTTTCCCCCTTTAGCCCTGCCTATACACGATTCTGCCTCGCCCATTCCCCTTTTAGCCTCCCCCCTACGGCCCCTAGAGCCCCGGCAAGCCCCCCCCCTTTAGCCCCGCCCCTTCCTGCTTTAGCCCCGCCCCTTCCGGCTTTAGCCCCGCCCACCCCGCCCTTGGCCCCGCCCACCCCCGCCCTTGGCCCCGCCCATTCCCCCTTTAGCCACGCCCATTCCGCCTTCAGCCACGGCCTTTCCCCCTTTAGCCCTGCCCATACACGATTCTGCCTCGCCCATTCCCCTTTTAGCCTCCCCCCTACGGCCCCTAGAGCCCCGGCAAGCCCCCCCCCTTTAGCCCCGCCCCTTCCGGCTTTCGCCCCGCCCACTCCGGCTTTAGCCCCGCCCACTCCGCCCTTAGCCCCGCCCACCCCGCCCTTGGCTTCGCCCATGTCCCCCTTTAGCCACGCCCATTCCGCCTTCAGCCACGGCCTTTCCCCCTTTAGCCCTGCCCATACACGATTCTGCCTCGCCCATTCCCCTTTTAGCCTCCCCCCCTACGGCCCCTAGAGCCCCGGCAAGCCCCCCCCTTTAGCCCCGCCCCTTCCGGCTTTAGCCCCGCCCCTTCCGGCTTTAGCCCCCGCCCACTCCGCCCTTAGCCCCGCCCACCCCGCCCTTGGCCCCGCCCATTTTCCTTTAGCCACGCCCATTCCGCCTTCAGCCACGGCCTTTCCCCCTTTAGCCCTGCCCATACACGATTCTGCCTCGCCCATTCCCCTTTTAGCCTCCCCCCTACGGCCCCTAGAGCCCCGGCAAGCCCCCCCCTTTAGCCCCGCCCCTTCCGGCTTTAGCCCCGCCCACTCCGCCCTTAGCCCCGCCCACCCCGCCCTTGGCCCCGCCCACCCCGCCCTTGGCCCCGCCCACCCCGCCCTTGGCCCCGCCCATTCCCCCCTTTAGCCACGCCCATTCCGCCTTCAGCCACGGCCTTTCCCCCTTTAGCCCTGCCCATACACGATTCTGCCTCGCCCATTCCCCTTTTAGCCTCCCCCTACGGCCCCTAGAGCCCCGGCAAGCCCCCCCTTTAGCCCCGCCCCTTCCGGCTTTAGCCCCGCCCCTTCCGGCTTTAGCCCCGCCCACTCCGCCCTTAGCCCCGCCCACCCCGCCCTTGGCCCCGCCCATTTTCCTTTTAGCCACGCCCATTCCGCCTTTAACCACGGCCTTTCCCCCTTTAGCCCTGCCCATACACGATTCTGCCTCGCCCATTCCCCCTTTTAGCCTCCCCCCTACGGCCCCTAGAGCCCCGGCAAGCCCCCCCTTTAGCCCTGCCCCTTCCGGCTTTAGCCCCGCCCCTTCCGGCTTTAGCCCCGCCCACCGCGCCCTTGGCCCCGCCCATTTTCCCTTTAGCCACGCCCATTCCCGCCTTCAGCCACGGCCTTTCCCCCTTTAGCCCTGCCCATACACGATTCTGCCTCGCCCATTCCCCTTTTAGCCTCCCCCCTACGGCCCCTAGAGCCCCGGCAAGCCCCCCCTTTAGCCCCGCCCCTTCCGGCTTTAGCCCCGCCCCTTCCGGCTTTAGCCCCGCCCACCCCGCCCTTAGCCCCGCCCACCCCGCCCTTGGCCCCGCCCATTTTCCTTTTAGCCGCGCCCATTCCGCCTTTAGCCACGGCCTTTCCCCCTTTAGCCCTGCCCATACACGATTCTGCCTCGCCCATTCCCCTTTTAGCCTCCCCCCTACGGCCCCTAGAGCCCCGGCAAGCCCCCCCCCCTTTAGCCCGCCCCTTCCGGCTTTAGCCCCGCCCCTTCCGGCTTTAGCCCCGCCCACCGCGCCCTTGGCCCCGCCCATTTTCCCTTTAGCCACGCCCATTCCGCCTTCAGCCACGGCCTTTCCCCCTTTAGCCCTGCCCATACACGATTCTGCCTCGGCCCATTCCCCTTTTAGCCTCCCCCCTACGGCCCCTAGAGCCCCGGCAAGCCCCCCCCCCTTTAGCCCCGCCCCTCCTGGCTTTCGCCCCGCCCACTCCGGCTTTAGCCCCGCCCACTCCGCCCTTAGCCCCGCCCACCCCGCCCTTGGCCCCGCCCATTCCCCCTTTAGCCACGCCCATTCCGCCTTCAGCCACGGCCTTTCCCCCTTTAGCCCTGCCCATACACGATTCTGCCTCGCCCATTCCCCTTTTAGCCTCCCCCCTACGGCCCCTAGAGCCCCGGCAAGCCTCCCCTTTAGCCCCGCCCCTTCCGGCTTTAGCCCCGCCCCTTCCGGCTTTAGCCCCGCCCACTGCGCCCTTGGCCCCGCCCACCCCGCCCTTGGCCCCGCCCACCCCGCCCTTGGCCCCCGCCCATTCCCCCTTTAGCCACGCCCATTCCGCCTTCAGCCACGGCCTTTCCCCCTTTAGCCCTGCCCATACACGATTCTGCCTCGCCCATTCCCCTTTTAGCCTCCCCCCTACGGCCCCTAGAGGCCCGGCAAGCCTCCCCCTTTAGCCCCCGCCCCTTCCGGCTTTAGCCCCGCCCACTCCGCCCTTAGCCCCGCCCACCCCGCCCTTGGCCCCGCTCACTCCGCCCTTGTCCCCCGCCCATTCCCCCTTTAGCCACGCCCATTCCGCCTTCAGCCACGGCCTTTCCCCCTTTAGCCCTGCCCATACACGATTCTGCCTCGCCCATTCCCCTTTTAGCCTCCCCCCTACGGCCCCTAGAGCCCCGGCAAGCCCCCCCCTTTAGCCCCGCCCCTTCCGGCTTTAGCCCCCGCCCACTCCGGCTTTAGCCCCGCCCACTCCGCCCTTAGCCCCGCCCACCGCGCCCTTGGCCCCGCCCATTCCCACCTTTAGCCACGCCCATTCCGCCTTCAGCCACGGCCTTTCCCCCTTTAGCCCTGCCCATACACGATTGCCTCGCCCATTGCCCTTTTAGCCTCCCCCCTACGGCCCCTAGAGCCCCGGCAAGCCCCCCCCCTTTAGCCCCGCCCCTTCCGGCTTTAGCCCCGCCCACTCCGGCTTTAGCCCCGCCCACCCCGCCCTTAGCCCCGCCCAGCGCGCCCTTGGCCCCGCCCATTTTCCCTTTAGCCACGCCCATTCCGCCTTCAGCCACGGCCTTTCCCCCTTTAGCCCTGCCCATACACGATTCTGCCTCGCCCATTCCCCTTTTAGCCTCCCCCCTACGGCCCCTAGAGCCCCGGCAAGCCTCCCCCTTTAGCCCCGCCCCTTCCGGCTTTAGCCCCGCCCACTCCGCCCTTAGCCCCGCCCACCCCGCCCCTTGGCCCCGCCCATTCCCCTTTAGCCACGCCCATTCCGCCTTCAGCCACGGCCTTTCCCCCTTTAGCCCTGCCCATACACGATTCTGCCTCGCCCATTCCCTTTTAGCCTCCCCCCTACGGCCCCTAGAGCCCCGGCAAGGCCCCCCCCTTTAGCCCCGCCCCTTCCGGCTTTAGCCCCGCCCACTCCGCCCTTAGCCCCGCCCACTCCGGCTTTAGCCCCGCCCACCCCGCCCCTTGGCCCCGCCCATTTTCCCTTTAGCCACGCCCATTCCGCCTTCAGCCACGGCCTTTCCCCCTTTAGCCCCTGCCTATACACGATTCTGCCTCGCCCATTCCCCTTTTAGCCTCCCCCCTACGGCCCCTAGAGCCCCGGCAAGGCCCCCCCCTTTAGCCCCGCCCCTTCCGGCTTTAGCCCCGCCCACTCCGCCCTTAGCCCCGCCCACCCCGCCCTTGGCCCCGTTCACCACGCCCTTGGCCCCGCCCATTCCCCCTTTAGCCACGCCCATTCCGCCTTCAGCCACGGCCTTTCCCCCTTTAGCCCTGCCCATACACAATTCTGCCTCGCCCATTCCCCTTTTAGCCTCCCCCCTACGGCCCCTAGAGCCCCGGCAAGCCCCCCCCTTTAGCCCCGCCCCTTCCGGCTTTAGCCCCGCCCCTTCCGGCTTTAGCCCCGCCCACCCCGCCCTTAGCCCCGCCCACCCCGCCCTTGGCCCCGCCCATTCCCCCTTTAGCCACGCCCATTCCGCCTTCAGCCACGGCCCTTTCCCCCTTTAGCCCTGCCCATACACGATTCTGCCTCGCCCATTCCCCTTTTAGCCTCCCCCCTACGGCCCCTAGAGCCCCGGCAAGCCCCCCCCTTTAGCCCCGCCCCTTCCGGCTTTAGCCCCGCCCCTTCCGGCTTTAGCCCCGCCCCTTCCGGCTTTAGCCCCGCCCACCCCGCCCTTGGCCCCGCCCATTCCCCCTTTAGCCACGCCCATTCCGCCTTCAGCCACGGCCTTTCCCCCTTTAGCCCTGCCCATACACGATTCTGCCTCGCCCATTCCCCTTTTAGCCTCCCCCCTACGGCCCCTAGAGCCCCGGCAAGCCCCCCCCTTTAGCCCCGCCCCTTCCGGCTTTAGCCCCGCCCACTCCGCCCTTAGCCCCGCCCGCCCCGCCCTTGGCCCCGCCCATTCCCCCTTTACCCACGCCCATTCCGCCTTCAGCCACGGCCTTTCCCCCTTTAGCCCTGCCCATACACGATTGTGCCTTGCCCATTCCCCTTTTAGCCTCCCCCCCTACGGCCCCTAGAGCCCCGGCAAGCCCCCCCCCCTTTAGCCCCGCCCCTTCCGGCTTTCGCCCCGCCCACTCCGGCTTTAGCCCCGCCCACTCCGCCCTTAGCCCCGCCCACCCCGCCCTTGGCCCCGCCCATTCCCCCTTTAGCCACGCCCATTCCGCCTTCAGCCACGGCCTTTCCCCCTTTAGCCCTGCCCATACACGATTCTGCCTCGCCCATTCCCCTTTTAGCCTCCCCCCTACGGCCCCTAGAGCCCCGGCAAGCCTCCCCCTTTAGCCCCGCCCCTTCCGGCTTTAAGCCCCGCCCACTCCGCCCTTAGCCCCGCCCACCCCGCCCTTGGCCCCGCCCATTCCCCCTTTAGCCACGCCCATTCCGCCTTCAGCCACGGCCTTTCCCCCTTTAGCCCTGCCCATACACGATTCTGCCTCGCCCATTCCCCTTTTAGCCTCCCCCCTACGGCCCCTAGAGCCCCGGCAAGGCCCCCCCTTTAGCCCCGCCCCTTCCGGCTTTAGCCCCGCCCACTCCGCCCTTAGCCCCGCCCACTCCGGCTTTAGCCCCGCCCACCCCGCCCTTGGCCCCGCCCATTTTCCCTTTAGCCACGCCCATTCCGCCTTCAGCCACGGCCTTTCCCCCTTTAGCCCTGCCTATACACGATTCTGCCTCGCCCATTCCCCTTTTAGCCTCCCCCCTACGGCCCCTAGAGCCCCGGCAAGGCCCCCCCCTTTAGCCCCGCCCCTTCCGGCTTTAGCCCCGCCCACTCCGCCCTTAGCCCCGCCCACTCCGCCCTTAGCCCCGCCCACTCCGCCCTTAGCCCCGCCCACCCCGCCCTTGGCCCCGCCCATTTTCCCTTTAGCCACGCCCATTCCGCCTTCAGCCACGGCCTTTCCCCCTTTAGCCCTGCCTATACACGATTCTGCCTCGCCCATTCCCCCTTTTAGCCTCCCCCCTACGGCCCCTAGAGCCCCGGCAAGCCCCCCTTTAGCCCCGCCCCTTCCGGCTTTAGCCCCGCCCCTTCCGGCTTTAGCCCCGCCCACCCCGCCCTTGGCCCCGCCCATTTTCCCTTTAGCCACGCCCATTCCGCCTTCAGCCACGGCCTTTCCCCCTTTAGCCCTGCCCATACACGATTCTGCCTCGCCCATCTCCCCTTTTAGCCTCCCCCCTACGGCCCCTAGAGCCCCGGCAAGCCCCCCCCCTTTAGCCCCGCCCTTCCTGGCTTTAGCCCCGCCCACTCCGGCTTTAGCCCCGCCCACTACGCCCTTGGCCCCGCCCACCCCGCCCTTGGCCCCGCCCATTCCCCCTTTAGCCACGCCCATTCCGCCTTCAGCCACGGCCTTTCCCCCTTTAGCCCTGCCCATACACGATTCTGCCTCGCCCATTCCCCTTTTAGCCTCCCCCCTACGGCCCCTAGAGCCCCGGCAAGCCTCCCCTTTAGCCCCGCCCCTTCCGGCTTTAGCCCCGCCCCTTCCGGCTTTAGCCCCGCCCACCCCGCCCTTAGCCCCGCCCAGCGCGCCCTTGGCCCCGCCCATTTTCCCTTTAGCCACGCCCATTCCGCCTTCAGCCACGGCCTTTCCCCCTTTAGCCCTGCCCATACACGATTCTGCCTCGCCCATTCCCCTTTTAGCCTCCCCCTACGGCCCCTAGAGGCCCGGCAAGCCCCCCCCTTTAGCCCCGCCCCTTCCGGCTTTAGCCCCGCCCACTCCGCCCTTAGCCCCGCCCACCCCGCCCTTGGCCCCGCCCACCCGCCCTTGGCCCCGCCCATTTTCCCTTTAGCCACGCCCATTCCGCCTTCAGCCACGGCCTTTCCCCCTTTAGCCCTGCCTATACACGATTCTGCCTCGCCCATTCCCCTTTTAGCCTCCCCCCTACGGCCCCTAGAGCCCCGGCAAGCCCCCCCCCTTTAGCCCCGCCCCTTCCTGCTTTAGCCCCGCCCCTTCCGGCTTTAGCCCCGCCCACCCCGCCCTTGGCCCCGCCCACCCCGCCCTTGGCCCCGCCCATTCCCCCTTTAGCCACGCCCATTCCGCCTTCAGCCACGGCCTTTCCCCCTTTAGCCCTGCCCATACACGATTCTGCCTCGCCCATTCCCCTTTTAGCCTCCCCCCTACGGCCCCTAGAGCCCCGGCAAGCCCCCCCCCTTTAGCCCCGCCCCCTTCCGGCTTTCGCCCCGCCCACTCCGGCTTTAGCCCCGCCCACTCCGCCCTTAGCCCCCGCCCACCCCGCCCTTGGCTTCGCCCATTCCCCCTTTAGCCACGCCCATTCCGCCTTCAGCCACGGCCTTTCCCCCTTTAGCCCTGCCCATACACGATTCTGCCTCGCCCATTCCCCTTTTAGCCTCCCCCCTACGGCCCCTAGAGCCCCGGCAAGCCCCCCCCTTTAGCCCCGCCCCTTCCGGCTTTAGCCCCCGCCCCTTCCGGCTTTAGCCCCGCCCACTCCGCCCTTAGCCCCGCCCACCCCGCCCTTGGCCCCGCCCATTTTCCCTTTAGCCACGCCCCATTCCGCCTTCAGCCACGGCCTTTCCCCCTTTAGCCCTGCCCATACACGATTCTGCCTCGCCCATTCCCCTTTTAGCCTCCCCCCTACGGCCCCTAGAGCCCCGGCAAGCCCCCCCCCTTTAGCCCCGCCCCTTCCGGCTTTAGCCCCGCCCACTCCGCCCTTAGCCCCGCCCACCCCCGCCCTTGGCCCCGCCCACCCCGCCCTTGGCCCCGCCCACCCCGCCCTTGGCCCCGCCCATTCCCCCCTTTAGCCACGCCCATTCCGCCTTCAGCCACGGCCTTTCCCCCTTTAGCCCTGCCCATACACGATTCTGCCTCGCCCATTCCCCTTTTAGCCTCCCCCCTACGGCCCCTAGAGCCCCGGCAAGCCCCCCCTTTAGCCCCGCCCCTTCCGGCTTTAGCCCCGCCCCTTCCGGCTTTAGCCCCGCCCACTCCGCCCTTAGCCCCGCCCACCCCGCCCTTGGCCCCGCCCATTTTCCTTTTAGCCACGCCCATTCCGCCTTTAACCACGGCCTTTCCCCCTTTAGCCCTGCCCATACACGATTCTGCCTCGCCCATTCCCCTTTTAGCCTCCCCCCTACGGCCCCTAGAGCCCCGGCAAGCCCCCCCTTTAGCCCTGCCCCTTCCGGCTTTAGCCCCGCCCCTTCCGGCTTTAGCCCCGCCCACCGCGCCCTTGGCCCCGCCCATTTTCCCTTTAGCCACGCCCATTCCGCCTTCAGCCACGGCCTTTCCCCCTTTAGCCCTGCCCATACACGATTCTGCCTCGCCCATTCCCCTTTTAGCCTCCCCCCTACGGCCCCTAGAGCCCCGGCAAGCCCCCCCTTTAGCCCCGCCCCTTCCGGCTTTAGCCCCGCCCCTTCCGGCTTTAGCCCCGCCCACTCCGCCCTTAGCCCCGCCCACCCCGCCCTTGGCCCCGCCCATTTTCCTTTTAGCCGCGCCCATTCCGCCTTTAGCCACGGCCTTTCCCCCTTTAGCCCTGCCCATACACGATTCTGCCTCGCCCATTCCCCTTTTAGCCTCCCCCCTACGGCCCCTAGAGCCCCGGCAAGCCCCCCCCCCTTTAGCCCCGCCCCTTCCGGCTTTAGCCCCGCCCCTTCCGGCTTTAGCCCCGCCCACCGCGCCCTTGGCCCCGCCCATTTTCCCTTTAGCCACGCCCATTCCGCCTTCAGCCACGGCCTTTCCCCCTTTAGCCCTGCCCATACACGATTCTGCCTCGCCCATTCCCCTTTTAGCCTCCCCCCTACGGCCCCTAGAGCCCCGGCAAGCCCCCCCCCTTTAGCCCCGCCCCTCCTGGCTTTAGCCCCGCCCACTCCGGCTTTAGCCCCGCCCACTCCGCCCTTAGCCCCGCCCACCCCGCCCTTGGCCCCGCCCATTCCCCCTTTAGCCACGCCCATTCCGCCTTCAGCCACGGCCTTTCCCCCTTTAGCCCTGCCCATACACGATTCTGCCTCGCCCATTCCCCTTTTAGCCTCCCCCCTACGGCCCCTAGAGCCCCGGCAAGCCTCCCCTTTAGCCCCGCCCCTTCCGGCTTTAGCCCCGCCCCTTCCGGCTTTAGCCCCGCCCACTGCGCCCTTGGCCCCGCCCACCCCGCCCTTGGCCCCGCCCACCCCGCCCTTGGCCCCGCCCATTCCCCCTTTAGCCACGCCCATTCCGCCTTCAGCCACGGCCTTTCCCCCTTTAGCCCTGCCCATACACGATTCTGCCTCGCCCATTCCCCTTTTAGCCTCCCCCCTACGGCCCCTAGAGGCCCGGCAAGCCTCCCCCTTTAGCCCCGCCCCTTCCGGCTTTAGCCCCGCCCACTCCGCCCTTAGCCCCGCCCACCCCGCCCTTGGCCCCGCTCACTCCGCCCTTGTCCCCGCCCATTCCCCCTTTAGCCACGCCCATTCCGCCTTCAGCCACGGCCTTTCCCCCTTTAGCCCTGCCCATACACGATTCTGCCTCGCCCATTCCCCTTTTAGCCTCCCCCCTACGGCCCCTAGAGCCCCGGCAAGCCCCCCCCTTTAGCCCCGCCCCTTCCGGCTTTAGCCCCGCCCACTCCGGCTTTAGCCCCGCCCACTCCGCCCTTAGCCCCGCCCACCGCGCCCTTGGCCCCGCCCATTCCCACCTTTAGCCACGCCCATTCCGCCTTCAGCCACGGCCTTTCCCCCTTTAGCCCTGCCCATACACGATTGCCTCGCCCATTGCCCTTTTAGCCTCCCCCCTACGGCCCCTAGAGCCCCGGCAAGCCCCCCCCCTTTAGCCCCGCCCCTTCCGGCTTTAGCCCCGCCCACTCCGGCTTTAGCCCCGCCCACCCCGCCCTTAGCCCCGCCCAGCGCGCCCTTGGCCCCGCCCATTTTCCCTTTAGCCACGCCCATTCCGCCTTCAGCCACGGCCTTTCCCCCTTTAGCCCTGCCCATACACGATTCTGCCTCGCCCATTCCCCTTTTAGCCTCCCCCCTACGGCCCCTAGAGGCCCGGCAAGCCCCCCCCTTTAGCCCCGCCCCTTCCGGCTTTAGCCCCGCCCACTCCGCCCTTAGCCCCGCCCACCCCGCCCTTGGCCCCGCCCACCCCGCCCTTGGCCCCGCCCATTTTCCCTTTAGCCACGCCCATTCCGCCTTCAGCCACGGCCTTTCCCCCTTTAGCCCTGCCTATACACGATTCTGCCTCGCCCATTCCCCTTTTAGCCTCCCCCCTACGGCCCCTAGAGCCCCGGCAAGCCCCCCCCCTTTAGCCCCGCCCCTTCCGGCTTTCGCCCCGCCCACTCCGGCTTTAGCCCCGCCCACTCCGCCCTTAGCCCCGCCCACCCCGCCCTTGGCTTCGCCCATTCCCCCTTTAGCCACGCCCATTCCGCCTTCAGCCACGGCCTTTCCCCCTTTAGCCCTGCCCATACACGATTCTGCCTCGCCCATTCCCCTTTAGCCTCCCCCCTACGGCCCCTAGAGCCCCGGCAAGCCCCCCCCCTTTAGCCCCGCCCCTTCCGGCTTTAGCCCCGCCCACCCCGCCCTTGGCCCCGCCCACCCCGCCCTTGGCCCCGCCCACCCCGCCCTTGGCCCCGCCCATTCCCCCTTTAGCCACGCCCATTCCGCCTTCAGCCACGGCCTTTCCCCCTTTAGCCCTGCCCATACACGATTCTGCCTCGCCCATTCCCCTTTTAGCCTCCCCCCTACGGCCCCTAGAGCCCCGGCAAGCCCCCCCCTTTAGCCCCGCCCCTTCCGGCTTTAGCCCCGCCCCTTCCGGATTTAGCCCCGCCCACCCCGCCCTTGGCCCCGCCCACCCCGCCCTTGGCCCCGCCCATTCCCCCTTTAGCCACGCCCATTCCGCCTTCAGCCACGGCCTTTCCCCCTTTAGCCCTGCCCATACACGATTCTGCCTCGCCCATTCCCCTTTTAGCCTCCCCCCTACGGCCCCTAGAGCCCCGGCAAGCCCCCCTTTAGCCCCGCCCCTTCCGGCTTTAGCCCCGCCCACTCCGCCCTTAGCCCCGCCCACCGCGCCCTTGGCCCCGCCCATTTTCCCTTTAGCCACGCCCATTCCGCCTTCAGCCACGGCCTTTCCCCCTTTAGCCCTGCCCATACACGATTCTGCCTCGCCCATTCCCCTTTTAGCCTCCCCCCTACGGCCCCTAGAGGCCCGGCAAGCCCCCCCTTTAGCCCCGCCCCTTCCGGCTTTAGCCCCGCCCCTTCCGGCTTTAGCCCCGCCCACTCCGCTTTTAGCCCCGCCCACCCCGCCCTTGGCCCCGCCCATTTTCCTTTTAGCCACGCCCATTCCGCCTTTAGCCACGGCCTTTCCCCCTTTAGCCCTGCCCATACACGATTCTGCCTCGCCCATTCCCCTTTTAGCCTCCCCCCTACGGCCCCTAGAGCCCCGGCAAGCCCCCCCCTTTAGCTCCGCCCCTTCCGGCTTTAGCCCCGCCCCTTCCGGCTTTAGCCCCGCCCACCCCGCCCTTGGCCCCGCCCATTTTCCCTTTAGCCACGCCCATTCCGCCTTCAGCCACGGCCTTTCCCCCTTTAGCCCTGCCCATACACGATTCTGCCTTGCCCATTCCCCTTTTAGCCTCCCCCCTACGGCCCCTAGAGCCCCGGCAAGCCTCCCCTTTAGCCCCGCCCCTTCCGGCTTTAGCCCCGCCCCTTCCGGCTTTAGCCCCGCCCACTCCGCCCTTGGCCCCGCCCACCCCGCCCTTGGCCCCGCCCATTCCCCCTTTAGCCACGCCCATTCCGCCTTCAGCCACGGCCTTTCCCCCTTTAGCCCTGCCCATACACGATTCTGCCTCGCCCATTCCCCTTTTAGCCTCCCCCCTACGGCCCCTAGAGCCCCGGCAAGCCCCCCTTTAGCCCCGCCCCTTCCGGGTTTAGCCCCGCCCACTCCGCCCTTAGCCCCGCCCACCGCGCCCTTGGCCCCGCCCATTTTCCCTTTAGCCACGCCCATTCCGCCTTCAGCCACGGCCTTTCCCCCTTTAGCCCTGCCCATACACGATTCTGCCTCGCCCATTCCCCTTTTAGCCTCCCCCCTACGGCCCCTAGAGCCCCGGCAAGCCTCCCCCTTTAGCCCCGCCCCTTCCGGCTTTAGCCCCGCCCACTCCGCCCTTAGCCCCGCCCACCCCGCCCTTGGCCTCGCTCACCCCGCCCTTGTCCCCGCCCATTCCCCCTTTAGCCACGCCCATTCCGCCTTCAGCCACGGCCTTTCCCCCTTTAGCCCTGCCCATACACGATTCTGCCTCGCCCATTCCCCTTTTAGCCTCCCCCCTACGGCCCCTAGAGCCCCGGCAAGCCCCCCCCTTTAGCCCCGCCCCTTCCGGCTTTAGCCCCGCCCACTCCGGCTTTAGCCCCGCCCACTCCGCCCTTAGCCCCGCCCACCCCGCCCTTGGCCCCGCCCATTCCCACCTTTAGCCACGCCCATTCCGCCTTCAGCCACGGCCTTTCCCCCTTTAGCCCTGCCCATACACGATTGCCTCGCCCATTGCCCTTTTAGCCTCCCCCCTACGGCCCCTAGAGCCCCGGCAAGCCCCCCCCCTTTAGCCCCGCCCCTTCCGGCTTTAGCCCCGCCCACTCCGGCTTTAGCCCCGCCCACCCCGCCCTTAGCCCCGCCCAGCGCGCCCTTGGCCCCGCCCATTTTCCCTTTAGCCACGCCCATTCCGCCTTCAGCCACGGCCTTTCCCCCTTTAGCCCTGCCCATACACGATTCTGCCTCGCCCATTCCCCTTTTAGCCTCCCCCCTACGGCCCCTAGAGCCCCGGCAAGCCCCCCCTTTAGCCCCGCCCCTTCCGGCTTTAGCCCCGCCCACTCCGCCCTTAGCCCCGCCCACCCCGCCCTTGGCCCCGCCCATTCCCCCTTTAGCCACGCCCATTCCGCCTTCAGCCACGGCCTTTCCCCCTTTAGCCCTGCCCATACACGATTCTGCCTCGCCCATTCCCCTTTTAGCCTCCCCCCTACGGCCCCTAGAGCCCCGGCAAGCCCCCCCCTTTAGCCCCGCCCCTTCCGGCTTTAGCCACGCCCACTCCGCCCTTAGCCCCGCCCACCCCGCCCTTGGCCCCGCCCATTCCCCCTTTAGCCACGCCCATTCCGCCTTCAGCCACGGCCTTTCCCCCTTTAGCCCTGCCCATACACGATTCTGCCTCGCCCATTCCCCTTTTAGCCTCCCCCCTACGGCCCCTAGAGCCCCGGCAAGCCCCCCCCCCTTTAGCCCCGCCCCTTCCGGCTTTAGCCCCGCCCCTTCCGGCTTTAGCCCCGCCCACCCCGCCCTTAGCCCCGCCCACCCCGCCCTTGGCCCCGCCCATTCCCCCTTTAGCCACGCCCATTCCGCCTTCAGCCACGGCCTTTCCCCCTTTAGCCCTGCCCATACACGATTCTGCCTAGCCCATTCCCCTTTTAGCCTCCCCCCTACGGCCCCTAGAGCCCCGGCAAGCCCCCCCCCTTTAGCCCCGCCCCTTCCGGCTTTCGCCCCGCCCACTCCGGCTTTAGCCCCGCCCACTCCGCCCTTAGCCTTGCCCACCCCGCCCTTGGCCCCGCCCATTCCCCCTTTAGCCACGCCCATTCCGCCTTCAGCCACGGCCTTTCCCCCTTTAGCCCTGCCCATACACGATTCTGCCTCGCCCATTCCCCTTTTAGCCTCCCCCCCTACGGCCCCTAGAGCCCCGGCAAGCCTCCCCCTTTAGCCCCGCCCCTTCCGGCTTTAGCCCCGCCCACTCCGCCCTTAGCCCCGCCCACCCCGCCCTTGGCCCCGCCCATTCCCCCTTTAGCCACGCCCATTCCGCCTTCAGCCACGGCCTTTCCCCCTTTAGCCCTGCCCATACACGATTCTGCCTCGCCCATTCCCCTTTTAGCCTCCCCCCTACGGCCCCTAGAGCCCCGGCAAGGCCCCCCCCTTTAGCCCCGCCCCTTCCGGCTTTAGCCCCGCCCACTTCGCCCTTAGCCCCGCCCACTCCGCCCTTAGCCCCGCCCACCCCGCCCTTGGCCCCGCCCATTCCCCCTTTAGCCACGCCCATTCCGCCTTCAGCCACGGCCTTTCCCCCTTTAGCCCTGCCCATACACGATTCTGCCTCGCCCATTCCCCTTTTAGCCTCCCCCCTACGGCCCCTAGAGCCCCGGCAAGCCCCCCCTTTAGCCCCGCCCCTTCCGGCTTTAGCCCCGCCCCTTCCGGCTTTAGCCCCGCCCACCCCGCCCTTCGCCCCGCCCATTCCCCCTTTAGCCACGCCCATTCCGCCTTCAGCCACGGCCTTTCCCCCTTTAGCCCTGCCCATACACGATTCTGCCTCGCCCATTCCCCTTTTAGCCTCCCCCCTACGGCCCCTAGAGCCCCGGCAAGCCCCCCCCTTTAGCCCCGCCCCTTCCGGCTTTCGCCCCGCCCACTCCGGCTTTAGCCCCGCCCACTCCGCCCTTAGCCCCGCCCACCCCGCCCTTGGCCCCGCCCATTCCCCCTTTAGCCACGCCCATTCCGCCTTCAGCCACGGCCTTTCCCCCTTTAGCCCTGCCCATACACGATTCTGCCTCGCCCATTCCCCTTTTAGCCTCCCCCCTACGGCCCCTAGAGCCCCGGCAAGCCCCCCCCTTTAGCCCCGCCCCTTCCGGCTTTAGCCCCGCCCACTCCGGCTTTAGCCCCGCCCACTCCGCCCTTAGCCCCGCCCACCCCGCCCTTGGCCCCGCCCATTTTCCCTTTAGCCACGCCCATTCCGCCTTCAGCCACGGCCTTTCCCCCTTTAGCCCTGCCCATACACGATTCTGCCTCGCCCATTCCCCTTTAGCCTCCCCCCTACGGCCCCTAGAGCCCCGGCAAGCCCCCCCCCCTCTAGCCCCGCCCCTTCCGGCTTTAGCCCCGCCCACCCCGCCCTTGGCCCCGCCCACCCCGCCCTTGGCCCCGCCCACCCCGCCCTTGGCCCCGCCCATTCCCCCTTTAGCCACGCCCATTCCGCCTTCAGCCACGGCCTTTCCCCCTTTAGCCCTGCCCATACACGATTCTGCCTCGCCCATTCCCCTTTTAGCCTCCCCCCTACGGCCCCTAGAGCCCCGGCAAGCCTCCCCTTTAGCCCCGCCCCTTCCGGCTTTAGCCCCGCCCCTTCCGGATTTAGCCCCGCCCACCCCGCCCTTGGCCCCGCCCACCCCGCCCTTGGCCCCGCCCATTCCCCCTTTAGCCACGCCCATTCCGCCTTCAGCCACGGCCTTTCCCCCTTTAGCCCTGCCCATACACGATTCTGCCTCGCCCATTCCCCTTTTAGCCTCCCCCCTACGGCCCCTAGAGCCCCGGCAAGCCCCCCTTTAGCCCCGCCCCTTCCGGCTTTAGCCCCGCCCACTCCGCCCTTAGCCCCGCCCACCGCGCCCTTGGCCCCGCCCATTTTCCCTTTAGCCACGCCCATTCCGCCTTCAGCCACGGCCTTTCCCCCTTTAGCCCTGCCCATACACGATTCTGCCTCGCCCATTCCCCTTTTAGCCTCCCCCCTACGGCCCCTAGAGGCCCGGCAACCCCCCCCTTTAGCCCCGCCCCTTCCGGCTTTAGCCCCGCCCCTTCCGGCTTTAGCCCCGCCCACTCCGCCCTTAGCCCCGCCCACCCCGCCCTTGGCCCCGCCCATTTTCCTTTTAGCCACGCCCATTCCGCCTTTAGCCACGGCCTTTCCCCCTTTAGCCCTGCCCATACACGATTCTGCCTCGCCCATTCCCCTTTTAGCCTCCCCCCTACGGCCCCTAGAGCCCCGGCAAGCCCCCCCTTTAGCCCCGCCCCTTCCGGCTTTAGCCCCGCCCACTCCGCCCTTAGCCCCGCCCACTCCGCCCTTAGCCCCGCCCACCCCGCCCTTGGCCCCGCCCATTCCCACCTTTAGCCACGCCCATTCCGCCTTCAGCCACGGCCTTTCCCCCTTTAGCCCTGCCCATACACGATTCTGCCTCGCCCATTGCCCTTTTAGCCTCCCCCCTACGGCCCCTAGAGCCCCGGCAAGCCTCCCCTTTAGCCCCGCCCCTTCCGGCTTTAGCCCCGCCCCTTCCGGCTTTAGCCCCGCCCACTCCGCCCTTAGCCCCGCCCACCCCGCCCTTGGCCCCGCCCATTTTCCCTTTAGCCACGCCCATTCCGCCTTCAGCCACGGCCTTTCCCCCTTTAGCCCTGCCCATACACGATTCTGCCTCGCCCATTCCCCTTTTAGCCTCCCCCCTACGGCCCCTAGAGCCCCGGCAAGCCCCCCCCCTTTAGCCCCGCCCCTTCCGGCTTTAGCCCCGCCCACTCCGCCCTTGGCCCCGCCCACTCCGCCCTTGGCCCCGCCCATTTTCCCTTTAGCCACGCCCATTCCGCCTTCAGCCACGGCCTTTCCCCCTTTAGCCCTGCCTATACACGATTCTGCCTCGCCCATTCCCCTTTTAGCCTCCCCCCTACGGCCCCTAGAGCCCCGGCAAGCCCCCCCTTTAGCCCCGCCCCTTCCGGCTTTAGCCCCGCCCGCTCCGCCCTTAGCCCCGCCCATCCCGCCCTTGGCCCCGCCCATTCCCCCTTTAGCCACGCCCATTCCGCCTTCAGCCACGGCCTTTCCCCCTTTAGCCCTGCCCATACACGATTCTGCCTCGCCCATTCCCCTTTTAGCCTCCCCCCTACGGCCCCTAGAGCCCCGGCAAGCCCCCCCCCTTTAGCCCCGCCCCTTCCGGCTTTCGCCCCGCCCACTCCGGCTTTAGCCCCGCCCACTCCGCCCTTAGCCCCGCCCACCCCGCCCTTGGCTTCGCCCATTCCCCCTTTAGCCACGCCCATTCCGCCTTCAGCCACGGCCTTTCCCCCTTTAGCCCTGCCCATACACGATTCTGCCTCGCCCATTCCCCTTTTAGCCTCCCCCCTACGGCCCCTAGAGCCCCGGCAAGCCCCCCCCCTTTAGCCCCGCCCCTTCCTGCTTTAGCCCCGCCCCTTCCGGCTTTAGCCCCGCCCACTCCGCCCTTAGCCCCGCCCATTTTCCTTTTAGCCACGCCCATTCCGCCTTCAGCCACGGCCTTTCCCCCTTTAGCCCTGCCCATACACGATTCTGCCTCGCCCATTCCCCTTTTAGCCTCCCCCCTACGGCCCCTAGAGCCCCGGCAAGCCCCCCCCCCTTTAGCCCCGCCCCTTCCGGCTTTAGCCCCGCCCCTTCCGCCCTTAGCCCCGCCCACCGCGCCCTTGGCCCCGCCCATTCCCACCTTTAGCCACGCCCATTCCGCCTTCAGCCACGGCCTTTCCCCCTTTAGCCCTGCCCATACACGATTGCCTCGCCCATTGCCCTTTTAGCCTCCCCCCTACGGCCCCTAGAGCCCCGGCAAGCCCCCCCCCTTTAGCCCCGCCCCTTCCGGCTTTAGCCCCGCCCACTCCGGCTTTAGCCCCGCCCACCCCGCCCTTAGCCCCGCCCAGCGCGCCCTTGGCCCCGCCCATTTTCCCTTTAGCCACGCCCATTCCGCCTTCAGCCACGGCCTTTCCCCCTTTAGCCCTGCCCATACACGATTCTGCCTCGCCCATTCCCCTTTTAGCCTCCCCCCTACGGCCCCTAGAGGCCCGGCAAGCCCCCCCCTTTAGCCCCGCCCCTTCCGGCTTTAGCCCCGCCGACTCCGCCCTTAGCCCCGCCCACCCCGCCCTTGGCCCCGCCCACCCCGCCCTTGGCCCCGCCCATTTTCCCTTTAGCCACGCCCATTCCGCCTTCAGCCACGGCCTTTCCCCCTTTAGCCCTGCCTATACACGATTCTGCCTCGCCCATTCCCCTTTTAGCCTCCCCCCTACGGCCCCTAGAGCCCCGGCAAGCCCCCCCCCTTTAGCCCCGCCCCTTCCTGCTTTAGCCCCGCCCCTTCCGGCTTTAGCCCCGCCCACCCCGCCCTTGGCCCCGCCCACCCCGCCCTTGGCCCCGCCCATTCCCCCTTTAGCCACGCCCATTCCGCCTTCAGCCACGGCCTTTCCCCCTTTAGCCCTGCCCATACACGATTCTGCCTCGCCCATTCCCCTTTTAGCCTCCCCCCTACGGCCCCTAGAGCCCCGGCAAGCCCCCCCCCTTTAGCCCCGCCCCTTCCGGCTTTCGCCCCGCCCACTCCGGCTTTCGCCCCGCCCACTCCGCCCTTAGCCCCGCCCACCCCGCCCTTGGCCCCGCCCATTCCCCCTTTAGCCACGCCCATTCCGCCTTCAGCCACGGCCTTTCCCCCTTTAGCCCTGCCCATACACGATTCTGCCTCGCCCATTCCCCTTTTAGCCTCCCCCCTACGGCCCCTAGAGCCCCGGCAAGCCCCCCCCTTTAGCCCCGCCCCTTCCGGCTTTAGCCCCGCCCACTCCGCCCTTAGCCCCGCCCGCCCCGCCCTTGGCCCCGCCCATTCCCCCTTTACCCACGCCCATTCCGCCTTCAGCCACGGCCTTTCCCCCTTTAGCCCTGCCCATACACGATTGTGCCTTGCCCATTCCCCTTTTAGCCTCCCCCCTACGGCCCCTAGAGCCCCGGCAAGCCCCCCCCCCTTTAGCCCCGCCCCTTCCGGCTTTCGCCCCGCCCACTCCGGCTTTAGCCCCGCCCACTCCGCCCTTAGCCCCGCCCACCCCGCCCTTGGCCCCGCCCATTCCCCCTTTAGCCACGCCCATTCCGCCTTCAGCCACGGCCTTTCCCCCTTTAGCCCTGCCCATACACGATTCTGCCTCGCCCATTCCCCTTTTAGCCTCCCCCCTACGGCCCCTAGAGCCCCGGCAAGCCTCCCCCTTTAGCCCCGCCCCTTCCGGCTTTAGCCCCGCCCACTCCGCCCTTAGCCCCGCCCACCCCGCCCTTGGCCCCGCCCATTCCCCCTTTAGCCACGCCCATTCCGCCTTCAGCCACGGCCTTTCCCCCTTTAGCCCTGCCCATACACGATTCTGCCTCGCCCATTCCCCTTTTAGCCTCCCCTCTACGGCCCCTAGAGCCCCGGCAAGGCCCCCCCCTTTAGCCCTGCCCCTTCCGGCTTTAGCCCCGCCCACTCCGCCCTTAGCCCCGCCCACTCCGGCTTTAGCCCCGCCCACCCCGCCCTTGGCCCCGCCCATTTTCCCTTTAGCCACGCCCATTCCGCCTTCAGCCACGGCCTTTCCCCCTTTAGCCCTGCCTATACACGATTCTGCCTCGCCCATTCCCCTTTTAGCCTCCCCCCTACGGCCCCTAGAGCCCCGGCAAGCCCCCCCCTTTAGCCCCGCCCCTCCTGGCTTTAGCCCCGCCCACTCCGGCTTTAGCCCCGCCCACTACGCCCTTAGCCCCGCCCACCCCGCCCTTGGCCCCGCCCATTCCCCCTTTAGCCACGCCCATTCCGCCTTCAGCCACGGCCTTTCCCCCTTTAGCCCTGCCCATACACGATTCTGCCTCGCCCATTCCCCTTTTAGCCTCCCCCCTACGGCCCCTAGAGCCCCGGCAAGCCTCCCCTTTAGCCCCGCCCCTTCCGGCTTTAGCCCCGCCCCTTCCGGCTTTAGCCCCGCCCACCCCGCCCTTAGCCCCGCCCAGCGCGCCCTTGGCCCCGCCCATTCCCCCTTTAGCCACGCCCATTCCGCCTTCAGCCACGGCCTTTCCCCCTTTAGCCCTGCCCATACACGATTCTGCCTCGCCCATTCCCCTTTTAGCCTCCCCCCTACGGCCCCTAGAGCCCCGGCAAGCCCCCCCCTTTAGCCCCGCCCCTTCCGGCTTTAGCCCCGCCCACTCCGCCCTTAGCCCCGCCCACCCCGCCCTTGGCCCCGCCCACCCCGCCCTTGGCCCCGCCCATTTTCCCTTTAGCCACGCCCATTCCGCCTTCAGCCACGGCCTTTCCCCCTTTAGCCCTGCCTATACACGATTCTGCCTCGCCCATTCCCCTTTTAGCCTCCCCCCTACGGCCCCTAGAGCCCCGGCAAGCCCCCCCCTTTAGCCCCGCCCCTTCCTGCTTTAGCCCCGCCCCTTCCGGCTTTAGCCCCGCCCACCCCGCCCTTGGCCCCGCCCACCCCGCCCTTGGCCCCGCCCATTCCCCCTTTAGCCACGCCCATTCCGCCTTCAGCCACGGCCTTTCCCCCTTTAGCCCTGCCCATACACGATTCTGCCTCGCCCATTCCCCTTTTAGCCTCCCCCCTACGGCCCCTAGAGCCCCGGCAAGCCCCCCCCCTTTAGCCCCGCCCCTTCCGGCTTTCGCCCCGCCCACTCCGGCTTTAGCCCCGCCCACTCCGCCCTTAGCCCCGCCCACCCCGCCCTTGGCTTCGCCCATTCCCCCTTTAGCCACGCCCATTCCGCCTTCAGCCACGGCCTTTCCCCCTTTAGCCCTGCCCATACACGATTCTGCCTCGCCCATTCCCCTTTTAGCCTCCCCCCTACGGCCCCTAGAGCCCCGGCAAGCCCCCCCCTTTAGCCCCGCCCCTTCCGGCTTTAGCCCCGCCCCTTCCAACTTTAGCCCCGCCCACTCCGCCCTTAGCCCCGCCCACCCCGCCCTTGGCCCCGCCCATTTTCCCTTTAGCCACGCCCATTCCGCCTTCAGCCACGGCCTTTCCCCCTTTAGCCCTGCCCATACACGATTCTGCCTCGCCCATTCCCCTTTTAGCCTCCCCCCTACGGCCCCTAGAGCCCCGGCAAGCCCCCCCCCTTAGCCCCGCCCCTTCCGGCTTTAGCCCCGCCCCTTCCGGCTTTCGCCCCGCCCACTCCGGCTTTAGCCCCGCCCACCCCGCTCTTGGCCCCGCCCACCCCGCCCTTGGCCCCGCCCTTTCCCCCTTTAGCCACGCCCATTCCGCCTTCAGCCACGGCCTTTCCCCCTTTAGCCCTGCCCATACACGATTCTGCCTCGCCCATTCCCCTTTTAGCCTCCCCCCTACGGCCCCTAGAGGCCCGGCAATCCCCCCCTTTAGCCCCGCCCCTTCCGGCTTTAGCCCCGCCCCTTCCGGCTTTAGCCCCGCCCACTCCGCCCTTAGCCCCGCCCACCCCGCCCTTGGCCCCGCCCATTTTCCTTTTAGCCACGCCCATTCCGCCTTTAACCACGGCCTTTCCCCCTTTAGCCCTGCCCATACACGATTCTGCCTCGCCCATTCCCCTTTTAGCCTCCCCCCTACGGCCCCTAGAGCCCCGGCAAGCCCCCCCTTTAGCCCTGCCCCTTCCGGCTTTAGCCCCGCCCCTTCCGGCTTTAGCCCCGCCCACCCCGCCCTTGGCCCCGCCCATTTTCCCTTTAGCCACGCCCATTCCGCCTTCAGCCACGGCCTTTCCCCCTTTAGCCCTGCCCATACACGATTCTGCCTCGCCCATTCCCCTTTTAGCCTCCCCCCTACGGCCCCTAGAGCCCCGGCAAGCCCCCCCCTTTAGCCCCGCCCCTTCCGGCTTTAGCCCCGCCCCTTCCGGCTTTAGCCCCGCCCACTCCGCCCTTAGCCCCGCCCACCCCGCCCTTGGCCCCGCCCATTTTCCTTTTAGCCGCGCCCATTCCGCCTTTAGCCACGGCCTTTCCCCCTTTAGCCCTGCCCATACACGATTCTGCCTCGCCCATTCCCCTTTTAGCCTCCCCCCTACGGCCCCTAGAGCCCCGGCAAGCCCCCCCCCCTTTAGCCCCGCCCCTTCCGGCTTTAGCCCCGCCCCTTCCGGCTTTAGCCCCGCCCACCGCGCCCTTGGCCCCGCCCATTTTCCCTTTAGCCACGCCCATTCCGCCTTCAGCCACGGCCTTTCCCCCTTTAGCCCTGCCCATACACGATTCTGCCTCGCCCATTCCCCTTTTAGCCTCCCCCCTACGGCCCCTAGAGCCCCGGCAAGCCCCCCCCCTTTAGCCCCGCCCCTCCTGGCTTTAGCCCCGCCCACTCCGGCTTTAGCCCCGCCCACTCCGCCCTTAGCCCCGCCCACCCCGCCCTTGGCCCCGCCCATTCCCCCTTTAGCCACGCCCATTCCGCCTTCAGCCACGGCCTTTCCCCCTTTAGCCCTGCCCATACACGATTCTGCCTCGCCCATTCCCCTTTTAGCCTCCCCCCTACGGCCCCTAGAGGCCCGGCAAGCCTCCCCCTTTAGCCCCGCCCCTTACGGCTTTAGCCCCGCCCACTCCGCCCTTAGCCCCGCCCACTCCGCCCTTAGCCCCGCCCACCGCGCCCTTGGCCCCGCCCATTCCCACCTTTAGCCACGCCCATTCCGCCTTCAGCCACGGCCTTTCCCCCTTTAGCCCTGCCCATACACGATTGCCTCGCCCATTGCCCTTTTAGCCTCCCCCCTACGGCCCCTAGAGCCCCGGCAAGCCCCCCCCCTTTAGCCCCGCCCCTTCCGGCTTTAGCCCCGCCCACTCCGGCTTTAGCCCCGCCCACCCCGCCCTTAGCCCCGCCCAGCGCGCCCTTGGCCCCGCCCATTTTCCCTTTAGCCACGCCCATTCCGCCTTCAGCCACGGCCTTTCCCCCTTTAGCCCTGCCCATACACGATTCTGCCTCGCCCATTCCCCTTTTAGCCTCCCCCCTACGGCCCCTAGAGGCCCGGCAAGCCCCCCCCTTTAGCCCCGCCCCTTCCGGCTTTAGCCCCGCCCACTCCGCCCTTAGCCCCGCCCACCCCGCCCTTGGCCCCGCCCACCCCGCCCTTGGCCCCGCCCATTTTCCCTTTAGCCACGCCCATTCCGCCTTCAGCCACGGCCTTTCCCCCTTTAGCCCTGCCTATACACGATTCTGCCTCGCCCATTCCCCTTTTAGCCTCCCCCCTACGGCCCCTAGAGCCCCGGCAAGCCCCCCCCCTTTAGCCCCGCCCCTTCCGGCTTTCGCCCCGCCCACTCCGGCTTTAGCCCCGCCCACTCCGCCCTTAGCCCCGCCCACCCCGCCCTTGGCTTCGCCCATTCCCCCTTTAGCCACGCCCATTCCGCCTTCAGCCACGGCCTTTCCCCCTTTAGCCCTGCCCATACACGATTCTGCCTCGCCCATTCCCCTTTTAGCCTCCCCCCTACGGCCCCTAGAGCCCCGGCAAGCCCCCCCCTTTAGCCCCGCCCCTTCCGGCTTTAGCCCCGCCCACTCCGGCTTTAGCCCCGCCCACTCCGCCCTTAGCCCCGCCCACCCCGCCCTTGGCCCCGCCCATTTTCCCTTTAGCCACGCCCATTCCGCCTTCAGCCACGGCCTTTCCCCCTTTAGCCCTGCCCATACACGATTCTGCCTCGCCCATTCCCCTTTAGCCTCCCCCCTACGGCCCCTAGAGCCCCGGCAAGCCCCCCCCCTTTAGCCCCGCCCCTTCCGGCTTTAGCCCCGCCCACTCCGCCCTTGGCCCCGCCCACCCCGCCCTTGGCCCCGCCCACCCCGCCCTTGGCCCCGCCCATTCCCCCTTTAGCCACGCCCATTCCGCCTTCAGCCACGGCCTTTCCCCCTTTAGCCCTGCCCATACACGATTCTGCCTCGCCCATTCCCCTTTTAGCCTCCCCCCTACGGCCCCTAGAGCCCCGGCAAGGCCCCCCCCTTTAGCCCCGCCCCTTCCGGCTTTAGCCCCGCCCACTCCGCCCTTAGCCCCGCCCACTCCGCCCTTAGCCCCGCCCACTCCGCCCTTAGCCCCGCCCACCCCGCCCTTGGCCCCGCCCATTTTCCCTTTAGCCACGCCCATTCCGCCTTCAGCCACGGCCTTTCCCCCTTTAGCCCTGCCTATACACGATTCTGCCTCGCCCATTCCCCTTTTAGCCTCCCCCCTACGGCCCCTAGAGCCCCGGCAAGCCCCCCTTTAGCCCCGCCCCTTCCGGCTTTAGCCCCGCCCCTTCCGGCTTTAGCCCCGCCCACCCCGCCCTTGGCCCCGCCCATTTTCCCTTTAGCCACGCCCATTCCGCCTTCAGCCACGGCCTTTCCCCCTTTAGCCCTGCCCATACACGATTCTGCCTCGCCCATTCCCCTTTTAGCCTCCCCCCTACGGCCCCTAGAGCCCCGGCAAGCCCCCCCCCTTTAGCCCCGCCCTTCCTGGCTTTAGCCCCGCCCACTCCGGCTTTAGCCCCGCCCACTACGCCCTTGGCCCCGCCCACCCCGCCCTTGGCCCCGCCCATTCCCCCTTTAGCCACGCCCATTCCGCCTTCAGCCACGGCCTTTCCCCCTTTAGCCCTGCCCATACACGATTCTGCCTCGCCCATTCCCCTTTTAGCCTCCCCCCTACGGCCCCTAGAGCCCCGGCAAGCCTCCCCTTTAGCCCCGCCCCTTCCGGCTTTAGCCCCGCCCCTTCCGGCTTTAGCCCCGCCCACCCCGCCCTTAGCCCCGCCCAGCGCGCCCTTGGCCCCGCCCATTTTCCCTTTAGCCACGCCCATTCCGCCTTCAGCCACGGCCTTTCCCCCTTTAGCCCTGCCCATACACGATTCTGCCTCGCCCATTCCCCTTTTAGCCTCCCCCCTACGGCCCCTAGAGGCCCGGCAAGCCCCCCCCTTTAGCCCCGCCCCTTCCGGCTTTAGCCCCGCCCACTCCGCCCTTAGCCCCGCCCACCCCGCCCTTGGCCCCGCCCACCCCGCCCTTGGCCCCGCCCATTTTCCCTTTAGCCACGCCCATTCCGCCTTCAGCCACGGCCTTTCCCCCTTTAGCCCTGCCTATACACGATTCTGCCTCGCCCATTCCCCTTTTAGCCTCCCCCCTACGGCCCCTAGAGCCCCGGCAAGCCCCCCCCCTTTAGCCCCGCCCCTTCCTGCTTTAGCCCCGCCCCTTCCGGCTTTAGCCCCGCCCACCCCGCCCTTGGCCCCGCCCACCCCGCCCTTGGCCCCGCCCATTCCCCCTTTAGCCACGCCCATTCCGCCTTCAGCCACGGCCTTTCCCCCTTTAGCCCTGCCCATACACGATTCTGCCTCGCCCATTCCCCTTTTAGCCTCCCCCCTACGGCCCCTAGAGCCCCGGCAAGCCCCCCCCCTTTAGCCCCGCCCCTTCCGGCTTTCGCCCCGCCCACTCCGGCTTTAGCCCCGCCCACTCCGCCCTTAGCCCCGCCCACCCCGCCCTTGGCTTCGCCCATTCCCCCTTTAGCCACGCCCATTCCGCCTTCAGCCACGGCCTTTCCCCCTTTAGCCCTGCCCATACACGATTCTGCCTCGCCCATTCCCCTTTTAGCCTCCCCCCTACGGCCCCTAGAGCCCCGGCAAGCCCCCCCCTTTAGCCCCGCCCCTTCCGGCTTTAGCCCCGCCCCTTCCGGCTTTAGCCCCGCCCACTCCGCCCTTAGCCCCGCCCACCCCGCCCTTGGCCCCGCCCATTTTCCCTTTAGCCACGCCCATTCCGCCTTCAGCCACGGCCTTTCCCCCTTTAGCCCTGCCCATACACGATTCTGCCTCGCCCATTCCCCTTTTAGCCTCCCCCCTACGGCCCCTAGAGCCCCGGCAAGCCCCCCCCTTTAGCCCCGCCCCTTCCGGCTTTAGCCCCGCCCACTCCGCCCTTAGCCCCGCCCACCCCGCCCTTGGCCCCGCCCACCCCGCCCTTGGCCCCGCCCACCCCGCCCTTGGCCCCGCCCATTCCCCCTTTAGCCACGCCCATTCCGCCTTCAGCCACGGCCTTTCCCCCTTTAGCCCTGCCCATACACGATTCTGCCTCGCCCATTCCCCTTTTAGCCTCCCCCCTACGGCCCCTAGAGCCCCGGCAAGCCCCCCCTTTAGCCCCGCCCCTTCCGGCTTTAGCCCCGCCCCTTCCGGCTTTAGCCCCGCCCACTCCGCCCTTAGCCCCGCCCACCCCGCCCTTGGCCCCGCCCATTTTCCTTTTAGCCACGCCCATTCCGCCTTTAACCACGGCCTTTCCCCCTTTAGCCCTGCCCATACACGATTCTGCCTCGCCCATTCCCCTTTTAGCCTCCCCCCTACGGCCCCTAGAGCCCCGGCAAGCCCCCCCTTTAGCCCTGCCCCTTCCGGCTTTAGCCCCGCCCCTTCCGGCTTTAGCCCCGCCCACCGCGCCCTTGGCCCCGCCCATTTTCCCTTTAGCCACGCCCATTCCGCCTTCAGCCACGGCCTTTCCCCCTTTAGCCCTGCCCATACACGATTCTGCCTCGCCCATTCCCCTTTTAGCCTCCCCCCTACGGCCCCTAGAGCCCCGGCAAGCCCCCCCTTTAGCCCCGCCCCTTCCGGCTTTAGCCCCGCCCCTTCCGGCTTTAGCCCCGCCCACTCCGCCCTTAGCCCCGCCCACCCCGCCCTTGGCCCCGCCCATTTTCCTTTTAGCCGCGCCCATTCCGCCTTTAGCCACGGCCTTTCCCCCTTTAGCCCTGCCCATACACGATTCTGCCTCGCCCATTCCCCTTTTAGCCTCCCCCCTACGGCCCCTAGAGCCCCGGCAAGCCCCCCCCCCTTTAGCCCCGCCCCTTCCGGCTTTAGCCCCGCCCCTTCCGGCTTTAGCCCCGCCCACCGCGCCCTTGGCCCCGCCCATTTTCCCTTTAGCCACGCCCATTCCGCCTTCAGCCACGGCCTTTCCCCCTTTAGCCCTGCCCATACACGATTCTGCCTCGCCCATTCCCCTTTTAGCCTCCCCCCTACGGCCCCTAGAGCCCCGGCAAGCCCCCCCCCTTTAGCCCCGCCCCTCCTGGCTTTAGCCCCGCCCACTCCGGCTTTAGCCCCGCCCACTCCGCCCTTAGCCCCGCCCACCCCGCCCTTGGCCCCGCCCATTCCCCCTTTAGCCACGCCCATTCCGCCTTCAGCCACGGCCTTTCCCCCTTTAGCCCTGCCCATACACGATTCTGCCTCGCCCCATTCCCCTTTTAGCCTCCCCCCTACGGCCCCTAGAGCCCCGGCAAGCCTCCCCTTTAGCCCCGCCCCTTCCGGCTTTAGCCCCGCCCCTTCCGGCTTTAGCCCCGCCCACTGCGCCCTTGGCCCCGCCCACCCCGCCCTTGGCCCCGCCCACCCCGCCCTTGGCCCCGCCCATTCCCCCTTTAGCCACGCCCATTCCGCCTTCAGCCACGGCCTTTCCCCCTTTAGCCCTGCCCATACACGATTCTGCCTCGCCCATTCCCCTTTTAGCCTCCCCCCTACGGCCCCTAGAGGCCCGGCAAGCCTCCCCCTTTAGCCCCGCCCCTTCCGGCTTTAGCCCCGCCCACTCCGCCCTTAGCCCCGCCCACCCCGCCCTTGGCCCCGCTCACTCCGCCCTTGTCCCCGCCCATTCCCCCTTTAGCCACGCCCATTCCGCCTTCAGCCACGGCCTTTCCCCCTTTAGCCCTGCCCATACACGATTCTGCCTCGCCCATTCCCCTTTTAGCCTCCCCCCTACGGCCCCTAGAGCCCCGGCAAGCCCCCCCCTTTAGCCCCGCCCCTTCCGGCTTTAGCCCCGCCCACTCCGGCTTTAGCCCCGCCCACTCCGCCCTTAGCCCCGCCCACCGCGCCCTTGGCCCCGCCCATTCCCACCTTTAGCCACGCCCATTCCGCCTTCAGCCACGGCCTTTCCCCCTTTAGCCCTGCCCATACACGATTGCCTCGCCCATTGCCCTTTTAGCCTCCCCCCTACGGCCCCTAGAGCCCCGGCAAGCCCCCCCCCTTTAGCCCCGCCCCTTCCGGCTTTAGCCCCGCCCACTCCGGCTTTAGCCCCGCCCACCCCGCCCTTAGCCCCGCCCAGCGCGCCCTTGGCCCCGCCCATTTTCCCTTTAGCCACGCCCATTCCGCCTTCAGCCACGGCCTTTCCCCCTTTAGCCCTGCCCATACACGATTCTGCCTCGCCCATTCCCCTTTTAGCCTCCCCCCTACGGCCCCTAGAGGCCCGGCAAGCCCCCCCCTTTAGCCCCGCCCCTTCCGGCTTTAGCCCCGCCCACTCCGCCCTTAGCCCCGCCCACCCCGCCCTTGGCCCCGCCCACCCCGCCCTTGGCCCCGCCCATTTTCCCTTTAGCCACGCCCATTCCGCCTTCAGCCACGGCCTTTCCCCCTTTAGCCCTGCCTATACACGATTCTGCCTCGCCCATTCCCCTTTTAGCCTCCCCCCTACGGCCCCTAGAGCCCCGGCAAGCCCCCCCCCTTTAGCCCCGCCCCTTCCGGCTTTCGCCCCGCCCACTCCGGCTTTAGCCCCGCCCACTCCGCCCTTAGCCCCGCCCACCCCGCCCTTGGCTTCGCCCATTCCCCCTTTAGCCACGCCCATTCCGCCTTCAGCCACGGCCTTTCCCCCTTTAGCCCTGCCCATACACGATTCTGCCTCGCCCATTCCCCTTTAGCCTCCCCCCTACGGCCCCTAGAGCCCCGGCAAGCCCCCCCCCTTTAGCCCCGCCCCTTCCGGCTTTAGCCCCGCCCACCCCGCCCTTGGCCCCGCCCACCCCGCCCTTGGCCCCGCCCACCCCGCCCTTGGCCCCGCCCATTCCCCCTTTAGCCACGCCCATTCCGCCTTCAGCCACGGCCTTTCCCCCTTTAGCCCTGCCCATACACGATTCTGCCTCGCCCATTCCCCTTTTAGCCTCCCCCCTACGGCCCCTAGAGCCCCGGCAAGCCCCCCCCTTTAGCCCCGCCCCTTCCGGCTTTAGCCCCGCCCCTTCCGGATTTAGCCCCGCCCACCCCGCCCTTGGCCCCGCCCACCCCGCCCTTGGCCCCGCCCATTCCCCCTTTAGCCACGCCCATTCCGCCTTCAGCCACGGCCTTTCCCCCTTTAGCCCTGCCCATACACGATTCTGCCTCGCCCATTCCCCTTTTAGCCTCCCCCCTACGGCCCCTAGAGCCCCGGCAAGCCCCCCTTTAGCCCCGCCCCTTCCGGCTTTAGCCCCGCCCACTCCGCCCTTAGCCCCGCCCACCGCGCCCTTGGCCCCGCCCATTTTCCCTTTAGCCACGCCCATTCCGCCTTCAGCCACGGCCTTTCCCCCTTTAGCCCTGCCCATACACGATTCTGCCTCGCCCATTCCCCTTTTAGCCTCCCCCCTACGGCCCCTAGAGGCCCGGCAAGCCCCCCCTTTAGCCCCGCCCCTTCCGGCTTTAGCCCCGCCCCTTCCGGCTTTAGCCCCGCCCACTCCGCTTTTAGCCCCGCCCACCCCGCCCTTGGCCCCGCCCATTTTCCTTTTAGCCACGCCCATTCCGCCTTTAGCCACGGCCTTTCCCCCTTTAGCCCTGCCCATACACGATTCTGCCTCGCCCATTCCCCTTTTAGCCTCCCCCCTACGGCCCCTAGAGCCCCGGCAAGCCCCCCCCCTTTAGCTCCGCCCCTTCCGGCTTTAGCCCCGCCCCTTCCGGCTTTAGCCCCGCCCACCCCGCCCTTGGCCCCGCCCATTTTCCCTTTAGCCACGCCCATTCCGCCTTCAGCCACGGCCTTTCCCCCTTTAGCCCTGCCCATACACGATTCTGCCTTGCCCATTCCCCTTTTAGCCTCCCCCCTACGGCCCCTAGAGCCCCGGCAAGCCTCCCCTTTAGCCCCGCCCCTTCCGGCTTTAGCCCCGCCCCTTCCGGCTTTAGCCCCGCCCACTCCGCCCTTGGCCCCGCCCACCCCGCCCTTGGCCCCGCCCATTCCCCCTTTAGCCACGCCCATTCCGCCTTCAGCCACGGCCTTTCCCCCTTTAGCCCTGCCCATACACGATTCTGCCTCGCCCATTCCCCTTTTAGCCTCCCCCCTACGGCCCCTAGAGCCCCGGCAAGCCCCCCTTTAGCCCCGCCCCTTCCGGGTTTAGCCCCGCCCACTCCGCCCTTAGCCCCGCCCACCGCGCCCTTGGCCCCGCCCATTTTCCCTTTAGCCACGCCCATTCCGCCTTCAGCCACGGCCTTTCCCCCTTTAGCCCTGCCCATACACGATTCTGCCTCGCCCATTCCCCTTTTAGCCTCCCCCCTACGGCCCCTAGAGCCCCGGCAAGCCTCCCCCTTTAGCCCCGCCCCTTCCGGCTTTAGCCCCGCCCACTCCGCCCTTAGCCCCGCCCACCCCGCCCTTGGCCTCGCTCACCCCGCCCTTGTCCCCGCCCATTCCCCCTTTAGCCACGCCCATTCCGCCTTCAGCCACGGCCTTTCCCCCTTTAGCCCTGCCCATACACGATTCTGCCTCGCCCATTCCCCTTTTAGCCTCCCCCCTACGGCCCCTAGAGCCCCGGCAAGCCCCCCCTTTAGCCCCGCCCCTTCCGGCTTTAGCCCCGCCCACTCCGCCCTTAGCCCCGCCCACCCCGCCCTTGGCCCCGCCCATTCCCCCTTTAGCCACGCCCATTCCGCCTTCAGCCACGGCCTTTCCCCCTTTAGCCCTGCCCATACACGATTCTGCCTCGCCCATTCCCCTTTTAGCCTCCCCCCTACGGCCCCTAGAGCCCCGGCAAGCCCCCCCCTTTAGCCCCGCCCCTTCCGGCTTTAGCCACGCCCACTCCGCCCTTAGCCCCGCCCACCCCGCCCTTGGCCCCGCCCATTCCCCCTTTAGCCACGCCCATTCCGCCTTCAGCCACGGCCTTTCCCCCTTTAGCCCTGCCCATACACGATTCTGCCTCGCCCATTCCCCTTTTAGCCTCCCCCCTACGGCCCCTAGAGCCCCGGCAAGCCCCCCCCCCTTTAGCCCCGCCCCTTCCGGCTTTAGCCCCGCCCCTTCCGGCTTTAGCCCCGCCCACCCCGCCCTTAGCCCCGCCCACCCCGCCCTTGGCCCCGCCCATTCCCCCTTTAGCCACGCCCATTCCGCCTTCAGCCACGGCCTTTCCCCCTTTAGCCCTGCCCATACACGATTCTGCCTAGCCCATTCCCCTTTTAGCCTCCCCCCTACGGCCCCTAGAGCCCCGGCAAGCCCCCCCCCTTTAGCCCCGCCCCTTCCGGCTTTCGCCCCGCCCACTCCGGCTTTAGCCCCGCCCACTCCGCCCTTAGCCTTGCCCACCCCGCCCTTGGCCCCGCCCATTCCCCCTTTAGCCACGCCCATTCCGCCTTCAGCCACGGCCTTTCCCCCTTTAGCCCTGCCCATACACGATTCTGCCTCGCCCATTCCCCTTTTAGCCTCCCCCCCTACGGCCCCTAGAGCCCCGGCAAGCCTCCCCCTTTAGCCCCGCCCCTTCCGGCTTTAGCCCCGCCCACTCCGCCCTTAGCCCCGCCCACCCCGCCCTTGGCCCCGCCCATTCCCCCTTTAGCCACGCCCATTCCGCCTTCAGCCACGGCCTTTCCCCCTTTAGCCCTGCCCATACACGATTCTGCCTCGCCCATTCCCCTTTTAGCCTCCCCCCTACGGCCCCTAGAGCCCCGGCAAGGCCCCCCCCTTTAGCCCCGCCCCTTCCGGCTTTAGCCCCGCCCACTTCGCCCTTAGCCCCGCCCACTCCGCCCTTAGCCCCGCCCACCCCGCCCTTGGCCCCGCCCATTCCCCCTTTAGCCACGCCCATTCCGCCTTCAGCCACGGCCTTTCCCCCTTTAGCCCTGCCCATACACGATTCTGCCTCGCCCATTCCCCTTTTAGCCTCCCCCCTACGGCCCCTAGAGCCCCGGCAAGCCCCCCCTTTAGCCCCGCCCCTTCCGGCTTTAGCCCCGCCCCTTCCGGCTTTAGCCCCGCCCACCCCGCCCTTCGCCCCGCCCATTCCCCCTTTAGCCACGCCCATTCCGCCTTCAGCCACGGCCTTTCCCCCTTTAGCCCTGCCCATACACGATTCTGCCTCGCCCATTCCCCTTTTAGCCTCCCCCCTACGGCCCCTAGAGCCCCGGCAAGCCCCCCCCTTTAGCCCCGCCCCTTCCGGCTTTCGCCCCGCCCACTCCGGCTTTAGCCCCGCCCACTCCGCCCTTAGCCCCGCCCACCCCGCCCTTGGCCCCGCCCATTCCCCCTTTAGCCACGCCCATTCCGCCTTCAGCCACGGCCTTTCCCCCTTTAGCCCTGCCCATACACGATTCTGCCTCGCCCATTCCCCTTTTAGCCTCCCCCCTACGGCCCCTAGAGCCCCGGCAAGCCCCCCCCTTTAGCCCCGCCCCTTCCGGCTTTAGCCCCGCCCACTCCGGCTTTAGCCCCGCCCACTCCGCCCTTAGCCCCGCCCACCCCGCCCTTGGCCCCGCCCATTTTCCCTTTAGCCACGCCCATTCCGCCTTCAGCCACGGCCTTTCCCCCTTTAGCCCTGCCCATACACGATTCTGCCTCGCCCATTCCCCTTTAGCCTCCCCCCTACGGCCCCTAGAGCCCCGGCAAGCCCCCCCCCCTCTAGCCCCGCCCCTTCCGGCTTTAGCCCCGCCCACCCCGCCCTTGGCCCCGCCCACCCCGCCCTTGGCCCCGCCCACCCCGCCCTTGGCCCCGCCCATTCCCCCTTTAGCCACGCCCATTCCGCCTTCAGCCACGGCCTTTCCCCCTTTAGCCCTGCCCATACACGATTCTGCCTCGCCCATTCCCCTTTTAGCCTCCCCCCTACGGCCCCTAGAGCCCCGGCAAGCCTCCCCTTTAGCCCCGCCCCTTCCGGCTTTAGCCCCGCCCCTTCCGGATTTAGCCCCGCCCACCCCGCCCTTGGCCCCGCCCACCCCGCCCTTGGCCCCGCCCATTCCCCCTTTAGCCACGCCCATTCCGCCTTCAGCCACGGCCTTTCCCCCTTTAGCCCTGCCCATACACGATTCTGCCTCGCCCATTCCCCTTTTAGCCTCCCCCCTACGGCCCCTAGAGCCCCGGCAAGCCCCCCTTTAGCCCCGCCCCTTCCGGCTTTAGCCCCGCCCACTCCGCCCTTAGCCCCGCCCACCGCGCCCTTGGCCCCGCCCATTTTCCCTTTAGCCACGCCCATTCCGCCTTCAGCCACGGCCTTTCCCCCTTTAGCCCTGCCCATACACGATTCTGCCTCGCCCATTCCCCTTTTAGCCTCCCCCCTACGGCCCCTAGAGGCCCGGCAACCCCCCCCCTTTAGCCCCGCCCCTTCCGGCTTTAGCCCCGCCCCTTCCGGCTTTAGCCCCGCCCACTCCGCCCTTAGCCCCGCCCACCCCGCCCTTGGCCCCGCCCATTTTCCTTTTAGCCACGCCCATTCCGCCTTTAGCCACGGCCTTTCCCCCTTTAGCCCTGCCCATACACGATTCTGCCTCGCCCATTCCCCTTTTAGCCTCCCCCCTACGGCCCCTAGAGCCCCGGCAAGCCCCCCCTTTAGCCCCGCCCCTTCCGGCTTTAGCCCCGCCCACTCCGCCCTTAGCCCCGCCCACTCCGCCCTTAGCCCCGCCCACCCCGCCCTTGGCCCCGCCCATTCCCACCTTTAGCCACGCCCATTCCGCCTTCAGCCACGGCCTTTCCCCCTTTAGCCCTGCCCATACACGATTCTGCCTCGCCCATTGCCCTTTTAGCCTCCCCCCTACGGCCCCTAGAGCCCCGGCAAGCCTCCCCTTTAGCCCCGCCCCTTCCGGCTTTAGCCCCGCCCCTTCCGGCTTTAGCCCCGCCCACTCCGCCCTTAGCCCCGCCCACCCCGCCCTTGGCCCCGCCCATTTTCCCTTTAGCCACGCCCATTCCGCCTTCAGCCACGGCCTTTCCCCCTTTAGCCCTGCCCATACACGATTCTGCCTCGCCCATTCCCCTTTTAGCCTCCCCCCTACGGCCCCTAGAGCCCCGGCAAGCCCCCCCCCTTTAGCCCCGCCCCTTCCGGCTTTAGCCCCGCCCACTCCGCCCTTGGCCCCGCCCACTCCGCCCTTGGCCCCGCCCATTTTCCCTTTAGCCACGCCCATTCCGCCTTCAGCCACGGCCTTTCCCCCTTTAGCCCTGCCTATACACGATTCTGCCTCGCCCATTCCCCTTTTAGCCTCCCCCCTACGGCCCCTAGAGCCCCGGCAAGCCCCCCCTTTAGCCCCGCCCCTTCCGGCTTTAGCCCCGCCCGCTCCGCCCTTAGCCCCGCCCATCCCGCCCTTGGCCCCGCCCATTCCCCCTTTAGCCACGCCCATTCCGCCTTCAGCCACGGCCTTTCCCCCTTTAGCCCTGCCCATACACGATTCTGCCTCGCCCATTCCCCTTTTAGCCTCCCCCCTACGGCCCCTAGAGCCCCGGCAAGCCCCCCCCCTTTAGCCCCGCCCCTTCCGGCTTTCGCCCCGCCCACTCCGGCTTTAGCCCCGCCCACTCCGCCCTTAGCCCCGCCCACCCCGCCCTTGGCTTCGCCCATTCCCCCTTTAGCCACGCCCATTCCGCCTTCAGCCACGGCCTTTCCCCCTTTAGCCCTGCCCATACACGATTCTGCCTCGCCCATTCCCCTTTTAGCCTCCCCCCTACGGCCCCTAGAGCCCCGGCAAGCCCCCCCCCCTTTAGCCCCGCCCCTTCCTGCTTTAGCCCCGCCCCTTCCGGCTTTAGCCCCGCCCACTCCGCCCTTAGCCCCGCCCATTTTCCTTTTAGCCACGCCCATTCCGCCTTCAGCCACGGCCTTTCCCCCTTTAGCCCTGCCCATACACGATTCTGCCTCGCCCATTCCCCTTTTAGCCTCCCCCCTACGGCCCCTAGAGCCCCGGCAAGCCCCCCCCCCTTTAGCCCCGCCCCTTCCGGCTTTAGCCCCGCCCCTTCCGCCCTTAGCCCCGCCCACCGCGCCCTTGGCCCCGCCCATTCCCACCTTTAGCCACGCCCATTCCGCCTTCAGCCACGGCCTTTCCCCCTTTAGCCCTGCCCATACACGATTGCCTCGCCCATTGCCCTTTTAGCCTCCCCCCTACGGCCCCTAGAGCCCCGGCAAGCCCCCCCCCTTTAGCCCCGCCCCTTCCGGCTTTAGCCCCGCCCACTCCGGCTTTAGCCCCGCCCACCCCGCCCTTAGCCCCGCCCAGCGCGCCCTTGGCCCCGCCCATTTTCCCTTTAGCCACGCCCATTCCGCCTTCAGCCACGGCCTTTCCCCCTTTAGCCCTGCCCATACACGATTCTGCCTCGCCCATTCCCCTTTTAGCCTCCCCCCTACGGCCCCTAGAGGCCCGGCAAGCCCCCCCCTTTAGCCCCGCCCCTTCCGGCTTTAGCCCCGCCCACTCCGCCCTTAGCCCCGCCCACCCCGCCCTTGGCCCCGCCCACCCCGCCCTTGGCCCCGCCCATTTTCCCTTTAGCCACGCCCATTCCGCCTTCAGCCACGGCCTTTCCCCCTTTAGCCCTGCCTATACACGATTCTGCCTCGCCCATTCCCCTTTTAGCCTCCCCCCTACGGCCCCTAGAGCCCCGGCAAGCCCCCCCCCTTTAGCCCCGCCCCTTCCTGCTTTAGCCCCGCCCCTTCCGGCTTTAGCCCCGCCCACCCCGCCCTTGGCCCCGCCCACCCCGCCCTTGGCCCCGCCCATTCCCCCTTTAGCCACGCCCATTCCGCCTTCAGCCACGGCCTTTCCCCCTTTAGCCCTGCCCATACACGATTCTGCCTCGCCCATTCCCCTTTTAGCCTCCCCCCTACGGCCCCTAGAGCCCCGGCAAGCCCCCCCCCTTTAGCCCCGCCCCTTCCGGCTTTCGCCCCGCCCACTCCGGCTTTCGCCCCGCCCACTCCGCCCTTAGCCCCGCCCACCCCGCCCTTGGCCCCGCCCATTCCCCCTTTAGCCACGCCCATTCCGCCTTCAGCCACGGCCTTTCCCCCTTTAGCCCTGCCCATACACGATTCTGCCTCGCCCATTCCCCTTTTAGCCTCCCCCCTACGGCCCCTAGAGCCCCGGCAAGCCCCCCCCTTTAGCCCCGCCCCTTCCGGCTTTAGCCCCGCCCACTCCGCCCTTAGCCCCGCCCGCCCCGCCCTTGGCCCCGCCCATTCCCCCTTTACCCACGCCCATTCCGCCTTCAGCCACGGCCTTTCCCCCTTTAGCCCTGCCCATACACGATTGTGCCTTGCCCATTCCCCTTTTAGCCTCCCCCCTACGGCCCCTAGAGCCCCGGCAAGCCCCCCCCCCTTTAGCCCCGCCCCTTCCGGCTTTCGCCCCGCCCACTCCGGCTTTAGCCCCGCCCACTCCGCCCTTAGCCCCGCCCACCCCGCCCTTGGCCCCGCCCATTCCCCCTTTAGCCACGCCCATTCCGCCTTCAGCCACGGCCTTTCCCCCTTTAGCCCTGCCCATACACGATTCTGCCTCGCCCATTCCCCTTTTAGCCTCCCCCCTACGGCCCCTAGAGCCCCGGCAAGCCTCCCCCTTTAGCCCCGCCCCTTCCGGCTTTAGCCCCGCCCACTCCGCCCTTAGCCCCGCCCACCCCGCCCTTGGCCCCGCCCATTCCCCCTTTAGCCACGCCCATTCCGCCTTCAGCCACGGCCTTTCCCCCTTTAGCCCTGCCCATACACGATTCTGCCTCGCCCATTCCCCTTTTAGCCTCCCCTCTACGGCCCCTAGAGCCCCGGCAAGGCCCCCCCCTTTAGCCCCGCCCCTTCCGGCTTTAGCCCCGCCCACTCCGCCCTTAGCCCCGCCCACTCCGGCTTTAGCCCCGCCCACCCCGCCCTTGGCCCCGCCCATTTTCCCTTTAGCCACGCCCATTCCGCCTTCAGCCACGGCCTTTCCCCCTTTAGCCCTGCCTATACACGATTCTGCCTCGCCCATTCCCCTTTTAGCCTCCCCCCTACGGCCCCTAGAGCCCCGGCAAGCCCCCCCCTTTAGCCCCGCCCCTCCTGGCTTTAGCCCCGCCCACTCCGGCTTTAGCCCCGCCCACTACGCCCTTAGCCCCGCCCACCCCGCCCTTGGCCCCGCCCATTCCCCCTTTAGCCACGCCCATTCCGCCTTCAGCCACGGCCTTTCCCCCTTTAGCCCTGCCCATACACGATTCTGCCTCGCCCATTCCCCTTTTAGCCTCCCCCCTACGGCCCCTAGAGCCCCGGCAAGCCTCCCCTTTAGCCCCGCCCCTTCCGGCTTTAGCCCCGCCCCTTCCGGCTTTAGCCCCGCCCTTGGCCCCGCCCTTAGCCCCGCCCAGCGCGCCCTTGGCCCCGCCCATTCCCCCTTTAGCCACGCCCATTCCGCCTTCAGCCACGGCCTTTCCCCCTTTAGCCCTGCCTATACACGATTCTGCCTCGCCCATTCCCCTTTTAGCCTCCCCCCTACGGCCCCTAGAGCCCCGGCAAGCCCCCCCCCTTTAGCCCCGCCCCTTCCTGCTTTAGCCCCGCCCCTTCCGGCTTTAGCCCCGCCCACCCCGCCCTTGGCCCCGCCCACCCCGCCCTTGGCCCCGCCCATTCCCCCTTTAGCCACGCCCATTCCGCCTTCAGCCACGGCCTTTCCCCCTTTAGCCCTGCCCATACACGATTCTGCCTCGCCCATTCCCCTTTTAGCCTCCCCCCTACGGCCCCTAGAGCCCCGGCAAGCCCCCCCCCCTTTAGCCCCGCCCCTTCCGGCTTTCGCCCCGCCCACTCCGGCTTTAGCCCCGCCCACTCCGCCCTTAGCCCCGCCCACCCCGCCCTTGGCTTCGCCCATTCCCCCTTTAGCCACGCCCATTCCGCCTTCAGCCACGGCCTTTCCCCCTTTAGCCCTGCCCATACACGATTCTGCCTCGCCCATTCCCCTTTTAGCCTCCCCCCTACGGCCCCTAGAGCCCCGGCAAGCCCCCCCCTTTAGCCCCGCCCCTTCCGGCTTTAGCCCCGCCCCTTCCAACTTTAGCCCCGCCCACTCCGCCCTTAGCCCCGCCCACCCCGCCCTTGGCCCCGCCCATTTTCCCTTTAGCCACGCCCATTCCGCCTTCAGCCACGGCCTTTCCCCCTTTAGCCCTGCCCATACACGATTCTGCCTCGCCCATTCCCCTTTTAGCCTCCCCCCTACGGCCCCTAGAGCCCCGGCAAGCCCCCCCCCTTAGCCCCGCCCCTTCCGGCTTTAGCCCCGCCCCTTCCGGCTTTCGCCCCGCCCACTCCGGCTTTAGCCCCGCCCACCCCGCTCTTGGCCCCGCCCACCCCGCCCTTGGCCCCGCCCTTTCCCCCTTTAGCCACGCCCATTCCGCCTTCAGCCACGGCCTTTCCCCCTTTAGCCCTGCCCATACACGATTCTGCCTCGCCCATTCCCCTTTTAGCCTCCCCCCTACGGCCCCTAGAGCCCCGGCAAGCCCCCCCTTTAGCCCTGCCCCTTCCGGCTTTAGCCCCGCCCCTTCCGGCTTTAGCCCCGCCCACCCCGCCCTTGGCCCCGCCCATTTTCCCTTTAGCCACGCCCATTCCGCCTTCAGCCACGGCCTTTCCCCCTTTAGCCCTGCCCATACACGATTCTGCCTCGCCCATTCCCCTTTTAGCCTCCCCCCTACGGCCCCTAGAGCCCCGGCAAGCCCCCCCCTTTAGCCCCGCCCCTTCCGGCTTTAGCCCCGCCCCTTCCGGATTTAGCCCCGCCCACTCCGCCCTTAGCCCCGCCCACCCCGCCCTTGGCCCCGCCCATTTTCCTTTTAGCCGCGCCCATTCCGCCTTTAGCCACGGCCTTTCCCCCTTTAGCCCTGCCCATACACGATTCTGCCTCGCCCATTCCCCTTTTAGCCTCCCCCCTACGGCCCCTAGAGCCCCGGCAAGCCCCCCCCCCTTTAGCCCCGCCCCTTCCGGCTTTAGCCCCGCCCCTTCCGGCTTTAGCCCCGCCCACCGCGCCCTTGGCCCCGCCCATTTTCCCTTTAGCCACGCCCATTCCGCCTTCAGCCACGGCCTTTCCCCCTTTAGCCCTGCCCATACACGATTCTGCCTCGCCCATTCCCCTTTTAGCCTCCCCCCTACGGCCCCTAGAGCCCCGGCAAGCCCCCCCCCTTTAGCCCCGCCCCTCCTGGCTTTAGCCCCGCCCACTCCGGCTTTAGCCCCGCCCACTCCGCCCTTAGCCCCGCCCACCCCGCCCTTGGCCCCGCCCATTCCCCCTTTAGCCACGCCCATTCCGCCTTCAGCCACGGCCTTTCCCCCTTTAGCCCTGCCCATACACGATTCTGCCTCGCCCATTCCCCTTTTAGCCTCCCCCCTACGGCCCCTAGAGGCCCGGCAAGCCTCCCCCTTTAGCCCCGCCCCTTACGGCTTTAGCCCCGCCCACTCCGCCCTTAGCCCCGCCCACTCCGCCCTTAGCCCCGCCCACCGCGCCCTTGGCCCCCGCCCATTCCCACCTTTAGCCACGCCCATTCCGCCTTCAGCCACGGCCTTTCCCCCTTTAGCCCTGCCCATACACGATTGCCTCGCCCATTGCCCTTTTAGCCTCCCCCCTACGGCCCCTAGAGCCCCGGCAAGCCCCCCCCCTTTAGCCCCGCCCCTTCCGGCTTTAGCCCCGCCCACTCCGGCTTTAGCCCCGCCCACCCCGCCCTTAGCCCCGCCCAGCGCGCCCTTGGCCCCGCCCATTTTCCCTTTAGCCACGCCCATTCCGCCTTCAGCCACGGCCTTTCCCCCTTTAGCCCTGCCCATACACGATTCTGCCTCGCCCATTCCCCTTTTAGCCTCCCCCCTACGGCCCCTAGAGGCCCGGCAAGCCCCCCCCTTTAGCCCCGCCCCTTCCGGCTTTAGCCCCGCCCACTCCGCCCTTAGCCCCGCCCACCCCGCCCTTGGCCCCGCCCACCCCGCCCTTGGCCCCGCCCATTTTCCCTTTAGCCACGCCCATTCCGCCTTCAGCCACGGCCTTTCCCCCTTTAGCCCTGCCTATACACGATTCTGCCTCGCCCATTCCCCTTTTAGCCTCCCCCCTACGGCCCCTAGAGCCCCGGCAAGCCCCCCCCTTTAGCCCCGCCCCTTCCGGCTTTAGCCCCGCCCACCCCGACCTTGGCCCCGCCCACCCCGCCCTTGGCCCCGCCCATTCCCCCTTTAGCCACGCCCATTCCGCCTTCAGCCACGGCCTTTCCCCCTTTAGCCCTGCCCATACACGATTCTGCCTCGCCCATTCCCCTTTTAGCCTCCCCCCTACGGCCCCTAGAGCCCCGGCAAGCCCCCCCCCTTTAGCCCCGCCCCTTCCGGCTTTAGCCCCGCCCACTCCGGCTTTAGCCCCGCCCACTCCGCCCTTAGCCCCGCCCACCCCCGCCCTTGGCTTCGCCCATTCCCCCTTTAGCCACGCCCATTCCGCCTTCAGCCACGGCCTTTCCCCCTTTAGCCCTGCCCATACACGATTCTGCCTCGCCCATTCCCCTTTTAGCCTCCCCCCTACGGCCCCTAGAGCCCCGGCAAGCCCCCCCCTTTAGCCCCGCCCCTTCCGGCTTTAGCCCCGCCCCTTCCAACTTTAGCCCCGCCCACTCCGCCCTTAGCCCCGCCCACCCCGCCCTTGGCCCCGCCCATTTTCCCTTTAGCCACGCCCATTCCGCCTTCAGCCACGGCCTTTCCCCCTTTAGCCCTGCCCATACACGATTCTGCCTCGCCCATTCCCCTTTTAGCCTCCCCCCTACGGCCCCTAGAGCCCCGGCAAGCCCCCCCCCTTAGCCCCGCCCCTTCCGGCTTTAGCCCCGCCCCTTCCGGCTTTCGCCCCGCCCACTCCGGCTTTAGCCCCGCCCACCCCGCTCTTGGCCCCGCCCACCCCGCCCTTGGCCCCGCCCTTTCCCCCTTTAGCCACGCCCATTCCGCCTTCAGCCACGGCCTTTCCCCCTTTAGCCCTGCCCATACACGATTCTGCCTCGCCCATTCCCCTTTTAGCCTCCCCCCTACGGCCCCTAGAGGCCCGGCAAGCCTCCCCCTTTAGCCCCGCCCCTTACGGCTTTAGCCCCGCCCACTCCGCCCTTAGCCCCGCCCACTCCGCCCTTAGCCCCGCCCACCGCGCCCTTGGCCCCGCCCATTCCCACCTTTAGCCACGCCCATTCCGCCTTCAGCCACGGCCTTTCCCCCTTTAGCCCTGCCCATACACGATTGCCTCGCCCATTGCCCTTTTAGCCTCCCCCCTACGGCCCCTAGAGCCCCGGCAAGCCCCCCCCCTTTAGCCCCGCCCCTTCCGGCTTTAGCCCCGCCCACTCCGGCTTTAGCCCCGCCCACCCCGCCCTTAGCCCCGCCCAGCGCGCCCTTGGCCCCGCCCATTTTCCCTTTAGCCACGCCCATTCCGCCTTCAGCCACGGCCTTTCCCCCTTTAGCCCTGCCCATACACGATTCTGCCTCGCCCATTCCCCTTTTAGCCTCCCCCCTACGGCCCCTAGAGGCCCGGCAAGCCCCCCCCTTTAGCCCCGCCCCTTCCGGCTTTAGCCCCGCCCACTCCGCCCTTAGCCCCGCCCACCCCGCCCTTGGCCCCGCCCACCCCGCCCTTGGCCCCGCCCATTTTCCCTTTAGCCACGCCCATTCCGCCTTCAGCCACGGCCTTTCCCCCTTTAGCCCTGCCTATACACGATTCTGCCTCGCCCATTCCCCTTTTAGCCTCCCCCCTACGGCCCCTAGAGCCCCGGCAAGCCCCCCCCTTTAGCCCCGCCCCTTCCGGCTTTAGCCCCGCCCACCCCGCCCTTGGCCCCGCCCACCCCGCCCTTGGCCCCGCCCATTCCCCCTTTAGCCACGCCCATTCCGCCTTCAGCCACGGCCTTTCCCCCTTTAGCCCTGCCCATACACGATTCTGCCTCGCCCATTCCCCTTTTAGCCTCCCCCCTACGGCCCCTAGAGCCCCGGCAAGCCCCCCCCCTTTAGCCCCGCCCCTTCCGGCTTTCGCCCCGCCCACTCCGGCTTTAGCCCCGCCCACTCCGCCCTTAGCCCCGCCCACCCCGCCCTTGGCTTCGCCCATTCCCCCTTTAGCCACGCCCATTCCGCCTTCAGCCACGGCCTTTCCCCCTTTAGCCCTGCCCATACACGATTCTGCCTCGCCCATTCCCCTTTTAGCCTCCCCCCTACGGCCCCTAGAGCCCCGGCAAGCCCCCCCCTTTAGCCCCGCCCCTTCCGGCTTTAGCCCCGCCCCTTCCAACTTTAGCCCCGCCCACTCCGCCCTTAGCCCCGCCCACCCCGCCCTTGGCCCCGCCCATTTTCCCTTTAGCCACGCCCATTCCGCCTTCAGCCACGGCCTTTCCCCCTTTAGCCCTGCCCATACACGATTCTGCCTCGCCCATTCCCCTTTTAGCCTCCCCCCTACGGCCCCTAGAGCCCCGGCAAGCCCCCCCCCTTAGCCCCGCCCCTTCCGGCTTTAGCCCCGCCCCTTCCGGCTTTCGCCCCGCCCACTCCGGCTTTAGCCCCGCCCACCCCGCTCTTGGCCCCGCCCACCCCGCCCTTGGCCCCGCCCTTTCCCCCTTTAGCCACGCCCATTCCGCCTTCAGCCACGGCCTTTCCCCCTTTAGCCCTGCCCATACACGATTCTGCCTCGCCCATTCCCCTTTTAGCCTCCCCCCTACGGCCCCTAGAGCCCCGGCAAGCCCCCCCTTTAGCCCTGCCCCTTCCGGCTTTAGCCCCGCCCCTTCCGGCTTTAGCCCCGCCCACCCCGCCCTTGGCCCCGCCCATTTTCCCTTTAGCCACGCCCATTCCGCCTTCAGCCACGGCCTTTCCCCCTTTAGCCCTGCCCATACACGATTCTGCCTCGCCCATTCCCCTTTTAGCCTCCCCCCTACGGCCCCTAGAGCCCCGGCAAGCCCCCCCCTTTAGCCCCGCCCCTTCCGGCTTTAGCCCCGCCCCTTCCGGATTTAGCCCCGCCCACTCCGCCCTTAGCCCCGCCCACCCCGCCCTTGGCCCCGCCCATTTTCCTTTTAGCCGCGCCCATTCCGCCTTTAGCCACGGCCTTTCCCCCTTTAGCCCTGCCCATACACGATTCTGCCTCGCCCATTCCCCTTTTAGCCTCCCCCCTACGGCCCCTAGAGCCCCGGCAAGCCCCCCCCCCTTTAGCCCCGCCCCTTCCGGCTTTAGCCCCGCCCCTTCCGGCTTTAGCCCCGCCCACCGCGCCCTTGGCCCCGCCCATTTTCCCTTTAGCCACGCCCATTCCGCCTTCAGCCACGGCCTTTCCCCCTTTAGCCCTGCCCATACACGATTCTGCCTCGCCCATTCCCCTTTTAGCCTCCCCCCTACGGCCCCTAGAGCCCCGGCAAGCCCCCCCCCTTTAGCCCCGCCCCTCCTGGCTTTAGCCCCGCCCACTCCGGCTTTAGCCCCGCCCACTCCGCCCTTAGCCCCGCCCACCCCGCCCTTGGCCCCGCCCATTCCCCCTTTAGCCACGCCCATTCCGCCTTCAGCCACGGCCTTTCCCCCTTTAGCCCTGCCCATACACGATTCTGCCTCGCCCATTCCCCTTTTAGCCTCCCCCCTACGGCCCCTAGAGGCCCGGCAAGCCTCCCCCTTTAGCCCCGCCCCTTACGGCTTTAGCCCCGCCCACTCCGCCCTTAGCCCCGCCCACTCCGCCCTTAGCCCCGCCCACCGCGCCCTTGGCCCCGCCCATTCCCACCTTTAGCCACGCCCATTCCGCCTTCAGCCACGGCCTTTCCCCCTTTAGCCCTGCCCATACACGATTGCCTCGCCCATTGCCCTTTTAGCCTCCCCCCTACGGCCCCTAGAGCCCCGGCAAGCCCCCCCCCTTTAGCCCCGCCCCTTCCGGCTTTAGCCCCGCCCACTCCGGCTTTAGCCCCGCCCACCCCGCCCTTAGCCCCGCCCAGCGCGCCCTTGGCCCCGCCCATTTTCCCTTTAGCCACGCCCATTCCGCCTTCAGCCACGGCCTTTCCCCCTTTAGCCCTGCCCATACACGATTCTGCCTCGCCCATTCCCCTTTTAGCCTCCCCCCTACGGCCCCTAGAGGCCCGGCAAGCCCCCCCCTTTAGCCCCGCCCCTTCCGGCTTTAGCCCCGCCCACTCCGCCCTTAGCCCCGCCCACCCCGCCCTTGGCCCCGCCCACCCCGCCCTTGGCCCCGCCCATTTTCCCTTTAGCCACGCCCATTCCGCCTTCAGCCACGGCCTTTCCCCCTTTAGCCCTGCCTATACACGATTCTGCCTCGCCCATTCCCCTTTTAGCCTCCCCCCTACGGCCCCTAGAGCCCCGGCAAGCCCCCCCCCTTTAGCCCCGCCCCTTCCGGCTTTCGCCCCGCCCACTCCGGCTTTAGCCCCGCCCACTCCGCCCTTAGCCCCGCCCACCCCGCCCTTGGCTTCGCCCATTCCCCCTTTAGCCACGCCCATTCCGCCTTCAGCCACGGCCTTTCCCCCTTTAGCCCTGCCCATACACGATTCTGCCTCGCCCATTCCCCTTTTAGCCTCCCCCCTACGGCCCCTAGAGCCCCGGCAAGCCCCCCCCTTTAGCCCCGCCCCTTCCGGCTTTAGCCCCGCCCACTCCGGCTTTAGCCCCGCCCACTCCGCCCTTAGCCCCGCCCACCCCGCCCTTGGCCCCGCCCATTTTCCCTTTAGCCACGCCCATTCCGCCTTCAGCCACGGCCTTTCCCCCTTTAGCCCTGCCCATACACGATTCTGCCTCGCCCATTCCCCTTTAGCCTCCCCCCTACGGCCCCTAGAGCCCCGGCAAGCCCCCCCCCTTTAGCCCCGCCCCTTCCGGCTTTAGCCCCGCCCACTCCGCCCTTGGCCCCGCCCACCCCGCCCTTGGCCCCGCCCACCCCGCCCTTGGCCCCGCCCATTCCCCCTTTAGCCACGCCCATTCCGCCTTCAGCCACGGCCTTTCCCCCTTTAGCCCTGCCCATACACGATTCTGCCTCGCCCATTCCCCTTTTAGCCTCCCCCCTACGGCCCCTAGAGCCCCGGCAAGCCTCCCCTTTAGCCCCGCCCCTTCCGGCTTTAGCCTCGCCCCTTCCGGATTTAGCCCCGCCCACCCCGCCCTTGGACCCGCCCACCCCGCCCTTGGCCCCGCCCATTCCCCCTTTAGCCACGCCCATTCCGCCTTCAGCCACGGCCTTTCCCCCTTTAGCCCTGCCCATACACGATTCTGCCTCGCCCATTCCCCTTTTAGCCTCCCCCCTACGGCCCCTAGAGCCCCGGCAAGCCCCCCTTTAGCCCCGCCCCTTCCGGCTTTAGCCCCGCCCACTCCGCCCTTAGCCCCGCCCACCGCGCCCTTGGCCCCGCCCATTTTCCCTTTAGCCACGCCCATTCCGCCTTCAGCCACGCCCATTCCCCCTTTAGCCCTGCCCATACACGATTCTGCCTCGCCCATTCCCCTTTTAGCCTCCCCCCTACGGCCCCTAGAGGCCCGGCAAGCCCCCCCTTTAGCCCCGCCCCTTCCGGCTTTAGCCCCGCCCCTTCCGGCTTTAGCCCCGCCCACTCCGCTTTTAGCCCCGCCCACCCCGCCCTTGGCCCCGCCCATTTTCCTTTTAGCCACGCCCATTCCGCCTTTAGCCACGGCCTTTCCCCCTTTAGCCCTGCCCATACACGATTCTGCCTCGCCCATTCCCCTTTTAGCCTCCCCCCTACGGCCCCTAGAGCCCCGGCAAGCCCCCCCCCTTTAGCCCCGCCCCTTCCGGCTTTAGCCCCGCCCCTTCCGGCTTTAGCCCCGCCCACCCCGCCCTTGGCCCCGCCCATTTTCCCTTTAGCCACGCCCATTCCGCCTTCAGCCACGGCCTTTCCCCCTTTAGCCCTGCCCATACACGATTCTGCCTTGCCCATTCCCCTTTTAGCCTCCCCCCTACGGCCCCTAGAGCCCCGGCAAGCCTCCCCTTTAGCCCCGCCCCTTCCGGCTTTAGCCCCGCCCCTTCCGGCTTTAGCCCCGCCCACTCCGCCCTTGGCCCCGCCCACCCCGCCCTTGGCCCCGCCCATTCCCCCTTTAGCCACGCCCATTCCGCCTTCAGCCACGGCCTTTCCCCCTTTAGCCCTGCCCATACACGATTCTGCCTCGCCCATTCCCCTTTTAGCCTCCCCCCTACGGCCCCTAGAGCCCCGGCAAGCCCCCCTTTAGCCCCGCCCCTTCCGGGTTTAGCCCCGCCCACTCCGCCCTTAGCCCCGCCCACCGCGCCCTTGGCCCCGCCCATTTTCCCTTTAGCCACGCCCATTCCGCCTTCAGCCACGGCCTTTCCCCCTTTAGCCCTGCCCATACACGATTCTGCCTCGCCCATTCCCCTTTTAGCCTCCCCCCTACGGCCCCTAGAGGCCCGGCAAGCCTCCCCCTTTAGCCCCGCCCTTCCTGGCTTTAGCCCCGCCCACTCCGCCCTTAGCCCCGCCCACCCCGCCCTTGGCCTCGCTCACCCCGCCCTTGTCCCCGCCCATTCCCCCTTTAGCCACGCCCATTCCGCCTTCAGCCACGGCCTTTCCCCCTTTAGCCCTGCCCATACACGATTCTGCCTCGCCCATTCCCCTTTTAGCCTCCCCCCTACGGCCCCTAGAGCCCCGGCAAGCCCCCCCCTTTAGCCCCGCCCCTTCCGGCTTTAGCCCCGCCCACTCCGCCCTTAGCCCCGCCCACTCCGCCCTTAGCCCCGCCCACCCCGCCCTTGGCCCCGCCCATTCCCACCTTTAGTTACGCCCATTCCGCCTTCAGCCACGGCCTTTCCCCCTTTAGCCCTGCCCATACACGATTGCCTCGCCCATTGCCCTTTTAGCCTCCCCCCTACGGCCCCTAGAGCCCCGGCAAGCCCCCCCCCCTTTAGCCCCGCCCCTTCCGGCTTTAGCCCCGCCCACTCCGGCTTTAGCCCCGCCCACCCCGCCCTTAGCCCCGCCCAGCGCGCCCTTGGCCCCGCCCATTTTCCCTTTAGCCACGCCCATTCCGCCTTCAGCCACGGCCTTTCCCCCTTTAGCCCTGCCCATACACGATTCTGCCTCGCCCATTCCCCTTTTAGCCTCCCCCCTACGGCCCCTAGAGCCCCGGCAAGCCCCCCCTTTAGCCCCGCCCACTCCGGCTTTAGCCCCGCCCACTCCGCCCTTAGCCCCGCCCACCCCGCCCTTGGCCCCGCCCATTCCCCCTTTAGCCACGCCCATTCCGCCTTCAGCCACGGCCTTTCCCCCTTTAGCCCTGCCCATACACGATTCTGCCTCGCCCATTCCCCTTTTAGCCTCCCCCCTACGGCCCCTAGAGCCCCGGCAAGCCCCCCCCTTTAGCCCCGCCCCTTCCGGCTTTAGCCACGCCCACTCCGCCCTTAGCCCCGCCCACCCCGCCCTTGGCCCCGCCCATTCCCCCTTTAGCCACGCCCATTCCGCCTTCAGCCACGGCCTTTCCCCCTTTAGCCCTGCCCATACACGATTCTGCCTCGCCCATTCCCCTTTTAGCCTCCCCCCTACGGCCCCTAGAGCCCCGGCAAGCCCCCCCCCCTTTAGCCCCGCCCCTTCCGGCTTTAGCCCCGCCCACTCCGGCTTTAGCCCCGCCCACTCCGCCCTTAGCCCCGCCCACCCCGCCCTTGGCCCCGCCCATTCCCCCTTTAGCCACGCCCATTCCGCCTTCAGCCACGGCCTTTCCCCCTTTAGCCCTGCCCATACACGATTCTGCCTCGCCCATTCCCCTTTTAGCCTCCCCCCTACGGCCCCTAGAGCCCCGGCAAGCCCCCCCTTTAGCCCCGCCCCTTCCGGCTTTAGCCCCGCCCCTTCCGGCTTTAGCCCCGCCCACCCCGCCCTTGGCCCCGCCCACCCCGCCCTTGGCCCCGCCCATTCCCCCTTTAGCCACGCCCATTCCGCCTTCAGCCACGGCCTTTCCCCCTTTAGCCCTGCCCATACACGATTCTGCCTCGCCCATTCCCCTTTTAGCCTCCCCCCTACGGCCCCTAGAGCCCCGGCAAGCCCCCCCCTTTAGCCCCGCCCCTTCCGGCTTTAGCCCCGCCCACTCCGCCCTTAGCCCCGCCCGCCCCGCCCTTGGCCCCGCCCATTCCCCCTTTAGCCACGCCCATTCCGCCTTCAGCCACGGCCTTTCCCCCTTTAGCCCTGCCCATACACGATTCTGCCTAGCCCATTCCCCTTTTAGCCTCCCCCCTACGGCCCCTAGAGCCCCGGCAAGCCCCCCCCCTTTAGCCCCGCCCCTTCCGGCTTTCGCCCCGCCCACTCCGGCTTTAGCCCCGCCCACTCCGCCCTTAGCCTTGCCCACCCCGCCCTTGGCCCCGCCCATTCCCCCTTTAGCCACGCCCATTCCGCCTTCAGCCACGGCCTTTCCCCCTTTAGCCCTGCCCATACACGATTCTGCCTCGCCCATTCCCCTTTTAGCCTCCCCCCCTACGGCCCCTAGAGCCCCGGCAAGCCTCCCCCTTTAGCCCCGCCCCTTCCGGCTTTAGCCCCGCCCACTCCGCCCTTAGCCCCGCCCACCCCGCCCTTGGCCCCGCCCATTCCCCCTTTAGCCACGCCCATTCCGCCTTCAGCCACGGCCTTTCCCCCTTTAGCCCTGCCCATACACGATTCTGCCTCGCCCATTCCCCTTTTAGCCTCCCCCCTACGGCCCCTAGAGCCCCGGCAAGGCCCCCCCCTTTAGCCCCGCCCCTTCCGGCTTTAGCCCCGCCCCTTCCGGCTTTAGCCCCGCCCACTCCGCCCTTAGCCCCGCCCACCCCGCCCTTGGCCCCGCCCATTTTCCTTTTAGCCACGCCCATTCCGCCTTTAACCACGGCCTTTCCCCCTTTAGCCCTGCCCATACACGATTCTGCCTCGCCCATTCCCCTTTTAGCCTCCCCCCTACGGCCCCTAGAGCCCCGGCAAGCCCCCCCTTTAGCCCTGCCCCTTCCGGCTTTAGCCCCGCCCCTTCCGGCTTTAGCCCCGCCCACCCCGCCCTTGGCCCCGCCCATTTTCCCTTTAGCCACGCCCATTCCGCCTTCAGCCACGGCCTTTCCCCCTTTAGCCCTGCCCATACACGATTCTGCCTCGCCCATTCCCCTTTTAGCCTCCCCCCTACGGCCCCTAGAGCCCCGGCAAGCCCCCCCCTTTAGCCCCGCCCCTTCCGGCTTTAGCCCCGCCCCTTCCGGCTTTAGCCCCGCCCACTCCGCCCTTAGCCCCGCCCACCCCGCCCTTGGCCCCGCCCATTTTCCTTTTAGCCGCGCCCATTCCGCCTTTAGCCACGGCCTTTCCCCCTTTAGCCCTGCCCATACACGATTCTGCCTCGCCCATTCCCCTTTTAGCCTCCCCCCTACGGCCCCTAGAGCCCCGGCAAGCCCCCCCCCCTTTAGCCCCGCCCCTTCCGGCTTTAGCCCCGCCCCTTCCGGCTTTAGCCCCGCCCACCGCGCCCTTGGCCCCGCCCATTTTCCCTTTAGCCACGCCCATTCCGCCTTCAGCCACGGCCTTTCCCCCTTTAGCCCTGCCCATACACGATTCTGCCTCGCCCATTCCCCTTTTAGCCTCCCCCCTACGGCCCCTAGAGCCCCGGCAAGCCCCCCCCCTTTAGCCCCGCCCCTCCTGGCTTTAGCCCCGCCCACTCCGGCTTTAGCCCCGCCCACTCCGCCCTTAGCCCCGCCCACCCCGCCCTTGGCCCCGCCCATTCCCCCTTTAGCCACGCCCATTCCGCCTTCAGCCACGGCCTTTCCCCCTTTAGCCCTGCCCATACACGATTCTGCCTCGCCCATTCCCCTTTTAGCCTCCCCCCTACGGCCCCTAGAGGCCCGGCAAGCCTCCCCCTTTAGCCCCGCCCCTTACGGCTTTAGCCCCGCCCACTCCGCCCTTAGCCCCGCCCACTCCGCCCTTAGCCCCGCCCACCGCGCCCTTGGCCCCGCCCATTCCCACCTTTAGCCACGCCCATTCCGCCTTCAGCCACGGCCTTTCCCCCTTTAGCCCTGCCCATACACGATTGCCTCGCCCATTGCCCTTTTAGCCTCCCCCCTACGGCCCCTAGAGCCCCGGCAAGCCCCCCCCCTTTAGCCCCGCCCCTTCCGGCTTTAGCCCCGCCCACTCCGGCTTTAGCCCCGCCCACCCCGCCCTTAGCCCCGCCCAGCGCGCCCTTGGCCCCGCCCATTTTCCCTTTAGCCACGCCCATTCCGCCTTCAGCCACGGCCTTTCCCCCTTTAGCCCTGCCCATACACGATTCTGCCTCGCCCATTCCCCTTTTAGCCTCCCCCCTACGGCCCCTAGAGGCCCGGCAAGCCCCCCCCTTTAGCCCCGCCCCTTCCGGCTTTAGCCCCGCCCACTCCGCCCTTAGCCCCGCCCACCCCGCCCTTGGCCCCGCCCACCCCGCCCTTGGCCCCGCCCATTTTCCCTTTAGCCACGCCCATTCCGCCTTCAGCCACGGCCTTTCCCCCTTTAGCCCTGCCTATACACGATTCTGCCTCGCCCATTCCCCTTTTAGCCTCCCCCCTACGGCCCCTAGAGCCCCGGCAAGCCCCCCCCCTTTAGCCCCGCCCCTTCCGGCTTTCGCCCCGCCCACTCCGGCTTTAGCCCCGCCCACTCCGCCCTTAGCCCCGCCCACCCCGCCCTTGGCTTCGCCCATTCCCCCTTTAGCCACGCCCATTCCGCCTTCAGCCACGGCCTTTCCCCCTTTAGCCCTGCCCATACACGATTCTGCCTCGCCCATTCCCCTTTTAGCCTCCCCCCTACGGCCCCTAGAGCCCCGGCAAGCCCCCCCCTTTAGCCCCGCCCCTTCCGGCTTTAGCCCCGCCCACTCCGGCTTTAGCCCCGCCCACTCCGCCCTTAGCCCCGCCCACCCCGCCCTTGGCCCCGCCCATTTTCCCTTTAGCCACGCCCATTCCGCCTTCAGCCACGGCCTTTCCCCCTTTAGCCCTGCCCATACACGATTCTGCCTCGCCCATTCCCCTTTAGCCTCCCCCCTACGGCCCCTAGAGCCCCGGCAAGCCCCCCCCCTTTAGCCCCGCCCCTTCCGGCTTTAGCCCCGCCCACTCCGCCCTTGGCCCCGCCCACCCCGCCCTTGGCCCCGCCCACCCCGCCCTTGGCCCCGCCCATTCCCCCTTTAGCCACGCCCATTCCGCCTTCAGCCACGGCCTTTCCCCCTTTAGCCCTGCCCATACACGATTCTGCCTCGCCCATTCCCCTTTTAGCCTCCCCCCTACGGCCCCTAGAGCCCCGGCAAGCCTCCCCTTTAGCCCCGCCCCTTCCGGCTTTAGCCTCGCCCCTTCCGGATTTAGCCCCGCCCACCCCGCCCTTGGACCCGCCCACCCCGCCCTTGGCCCCGCCCATTCCCCCTTTAGCCACGCCCATTCCGCCTTCAGCCACGGCCTTTCCCCCTTTAGCCCTGCCCATACACGATTCTGCCTCGCCCATTCCCCTTTTAGCCTCCCCCCTACGGCCCCTAGAGCCCCGGCAAGCCCCCCTTTAGCCCCGCCCCTTCCGGCTTTAGCCCCGCCCACTCCGCCCTTAGCCCCGCCCACCGCGCCCTTGGCCCCGCCCATTTTCCCTTTAGCCACGCCCATTCCGCCTTCAGCCACGGCCTTTCCCCCTTTAGCCCTGCCCATACACGATTCTGCCTCGCCCATTCCCCTTTTAGCCTCCCCCCTACGGCCCCTAGAGGCCCGGCAAGCCCCCCCTTTAGCCCCGCCCCTTCCGGCTTTAGCCCCGCCCCTTCCGGCTTTAGCCCCGCCCACTCCGCTTTTAGCCCCGCCCACCCCGCCCTTGGCCCCGCCCATTTTCCTTTTAGCCACGCCCATTCCGCCTTTAGCCACGGCCTTTCCCCCTTTAGCCCTGCCCATACACGATTCTGCCTCGCCCATTCCCCTTTTAGCCTCCCCCCTACGGCCCCTAGAGCCCCGGCAAGCCCCCCCCCCTTTAGCCCCGCCCCTTCCGGCTTTAGCCCCGCCCCTTCCGGCTTTAGCCCCGCCCACCCCGCCCTTGGCCCCGCCCATTTTCCCTTTAGCCACGCCCATTCCGCCTTCAGCCACGGCCTTTCCCCCTTTAGCCCTGCCCATACACGATTCTGCCTTGCCCATTCCCCTTTTAGCCTCCCCCCTACGGCCCCTAGAGCCCCGGCAAGCCTCCCCTTTAGCCCCGCCCCTTCCGGCTTTAGCCCCGCCCCTTCCGGCTTTAGCCCCGCCCACTCCGCCCTTGGCCCCGCCCACCCCGCCCTTGGCCCCGCCCATTCCCCCTTTAGCCACGCCCATTCCGCCTTCAGCCACGGCCTTTCCCCCTTTAGCCCTGCCCATACACGATTCTGCCTCGCCCATTCCCCTTTTAGCCTCCCCCCTACGGCCCCTAGAGCCCCGGCAAGCCCCCCTTTAGCCCCGCCCCTTCCGGGTTTAGCCCCGCCCACTCCGCCCTTAGCCCCGCCCACCGCGCCCTTGGCCCCGCCCATTTTCCCTTTAGCCACGCCCATTCCGCCTTCAGCCACGGCCTTTCCCCCTTTAGCCCTGCCCATACACGATTCTGCCTCGCCCATTCCCCTTTTAGCCTCCCCCCTACGGCCCCTAGAGGCCCGGCAAGCCTCCCCCTTTAGCCCCGCCCCTTCCGGCTTTAGCCCCGCCCACTCCGCCCTTAGCCCCGCCCACCCCGCCCTTGGCCTCGCTCACCCCGCCCTTGTCCCCGCCCATTCCCCCTTTAGCCACGCCCATTCCGCCTTCAGCCACGGCCTTTCCCCCTTTAGCCCTGCCCATACACGATTCTGCCTCGCCCATTCCCCTTTTAGCCTCCCCCCTACGGCCCCTAGAGCCCCGGCAAGCCCCCCCCTTTAGCCCCGCCCCTTCCGGCTTTAGCCCCGCCCACTCCGCCCTTAGCCCCGCCCACTCCGCCCTTAGCCCCGCCCACCCCGCCCTTGGCCCCGCCCATTCCCACCTTTAGTTACGCCCATTCCGCCTTCAGCCACGGCCTTTCCCCCTTTAGCCCTGCCCATACACGATTGCCTCGCCCATTGCCCTTTTAGCCTCCCCCCTACGGCCCCTAGAGCCCCGGCAAGCCCCCCCCCCCTTTAGCCCCGCCCCTTCCGGCTTTAGCCCCGCCCACTCCGGCTTTAGCCCCGCCCACCCCGCCCTTAGCCCCGCCCAGCGCGCCCTTGGCCCCGCCCATTTTCCCTTTAGCCACGCCCATTCCGCCTTCAGCCACGGCCTTTCCCCCTTTAGCCCTGCCCATACACGATTCTGCCTCGCCCATTCCCCTTTTAGCCTCCCCCCTACGGCCCCTAGAGCCCCGGCAAGCCCCCCCTTTAGCCCCGCCCACTCCGGCTTTAGCCCCGCCCACTCCGCCCTTAGCCTCGCCCACCCCGCCCTTGGCCCCGCCCATTCCCCCTTTAGCCACGCCCATTCCGCCTTCAGCCACGGCCTTTCCCCCTTTAGCCCTGCCCATACACGATTCTGCCTCGCCCATTCCCCTTTTAGCCTCCCCCCTACGGCCCCTAGAGCCCCGGCAAGCCCCCCCCTTTAGCCCCGCCCCTTCCGGCTTTAGCCACGCCCACTCCGCCCTTAGCCCCGCCCACCCCGCCCTTGGCCCCGCCCATTCCCCCTTTAGCCACGCCCATTCCGCCTTCAGCCACGGCCTTTCCCCCTTTAGCCCTGCCCATACACGATTCTGCCTCGCCCATTCCCCTTTTAGCCTCCCCCCTACGGCCCCTAGAGCCCCGGCAAGCCCCCCCCCCTTTAGCCCCGCCCCTTCCGGCTTTAGCCCCGCCCACTCCGGCTTTAGCCCCGCCCACTCCGCCCTTAGCCCCGCCCACCCCGCCCTTGGCCCCGCCCATTCCCCCTTTAGCCACGCCCATTCCGCCTTCAGCCACGGCCTTTCCCCCTTTAGCCCTGCCCATACACGATTCTGCCTCGCCCATTCCCCTTTTAGCCTCCCCCCTACGGCCCCTAGAGCCCCGGCAAGCCCCCCCTTTAGCCCCGCCCCTTCCGGCTTTAGCCCCGCCCCTTCCGGCTTTAGCCCCGCCCACCCCGCCCTTGGCCCCGCCCACCCCGCCCTTGGCCCCGCCCATTCCCCCTTTAGCCACGCCCATTCCGCCTTCAGCCACGGCCTTTCCCCCTTTAGCCCTGCCCATACACGATTCTGCCTCGCCCATTCCCCTTTTAGCCTCCCCCCTACGGCCCCTAGAGCCCCGGCAAGCCCCCCCCTTTAGCCCCGCCCCTTCCGGCTTTAGCCCCGCCCACTCCGCCCTTAGCCCCGCCCGCCCCGCCCTTGGCCCCGCCCATTCCCCCTTTAGCCACGCCCATTCCGCCTTCAGCCACGGCCTTTCCCCCTTTAGCCCTGCCCATACACGATTCTGCCTAGCCCATTCCCCTTTTAGCCTCCCCCCTACGGCCCCTAGAGCCCCGGCAAGCCCCCCCCCTTTAGCCCCGCCCCTTCCGGCTTTCGCCCCGCCCACTCCGGCTTTAGCCCCGCCCACTCCGCCCTTAGCCTTGCCCACCCCGCCCTTGGCCCCGCCCATTCCCCCTTTAGCCACGCCCATTCCGCCTTCAGCCACGGCCTTTCCCCCTTTAGCCCTGCCCATACACGATTCTGCCTCGCCCATTCCCCTTTTAGCCTCCCCCCCTACGGCCCCTAGAGCCCCGGCAAGCCTCCCCCTTTAGCCCCGCCCCTTCCGGCTTTAGCCCCGCCCACTCCGCCCTTAGCCCCGCCCACCCCGCCCTTGGCCCCGCCCATTCCCCCCTTTAGCCACGCCCATTCCGCCTTCAGCCACGGCCTTTCCCCCTTTAGCCCTGCCCATACACGATTCTGCCTCGCCCATTCCCCTTTTAGCCTCCCCCCTACGGCCCCTAGAGCCCCGGCAAGGCCCCCCCCTTTAGCCCCGCCCCTTCCGGCTTTAGCCCCGCCCACTTCGCCCTTAGCCCCGCCCACTCCGCCCTTAGCCCCGCCCACCCCGCCCTTGGCCCCGCCCATTCCCCCTTTAGCCACGCCCATTCCGCCTTCAGCCACGGCCTTTCCCCCTTTAGCCCTGCCCATACACGATTCTGCCTCGCCCATTCCCCTTTTAGCCTCCCCCCTACGGCCCCTAGAGCCCCGGCAAGCCCCCCCTTTAGCCCCGCCCCTTCCGGCTTTAGCCCCGCCCCTTCCGGCTTTAACCCCGCCCACCCCCGCCCTTGGCCCCGCCCATTCCCCCTTTAGCCACGCCCATTCCGCCTTCAGCCACGGCCTTTCCCCCTTTAGCCCTGCCCATACACGATTCTGCCTCGCCCATTCCCCTTTTAGCCTCCCCCCTACGGCCCCTAGAGCCCCGGCAAGCCCCCCCCCTTTAGCCCCGCCCCTTCCGGCTTTCGCCCCGCCCACTCCGGCTTTAGCCCCGCCCACTCCGCCCTTAGCCCCGCCCACCCCGCCCTTGGCCCCGCCCATTCCCCCTTTAGCCACGCCCATTCCGCCTTCAGCCACGGCCTTTCCCCCTTTAGCCCTGCCCATACACGATTCTGCCTCGCCCATTCCCCTTTTAGCCTCCCCCCTACGGCCCCTAGAGCCCCGGCAAGCCCCCCCCTTTAGCCCCGCCCCTTCCGGCTTTAGCCCCGCCCACTCCGGCTTTAGCCCCGCCCACTCCGCCCTTAGCCCCGCCCACCCCGCCCTTGGCCCCGCCCATTCCCCCTTTAGCCACGCCCATTCCGCCTTCAGCCACGGCCTTTCCCCCTTTAGCCCTGCCCATACACGATTCTGCCTCGCCCATTCCCCTTTAGCCTCCCCCCTACGGCCCCTAGAGCCCCGGCAAGCCCCCCCCCCTTTAGCCCCGCCCCTTCCGGCTTTAGCCCCGCCCACTCCGCCCTTGGCCCCGCCCACCCCGCCCTTGGCCCCGCCCACCCCGCCCTTGGCCCCGCCCATTCCCCCTTTAGCCACGCCCATTCCGCCTTCAGCCACGGCCTTTCCCCCTTTAGCCCTGCCCATACACGATTCTGCCTCGCCCATTCCCCTTTTAGCCTCCCCCCTACGGCCCCTAGAGCCCCGGCAAGCCTCCCCTTTAGCCCCGCCCCTTCCGGCTTTAGCCCCGCCCCTTCCGGATTTAGCCCCGCCCACCCCGCCCTTGGCCCCGCCCACCCCGCCCTTGGCCCCGCCCATTCCCCCTTTAGCCACGCCCATTCCGCCTTCAGCCACGGCCTTTCCCCCTTTAGCCCTGCCCATACACGATTCTGCCTCGCCCATTCCCCTTTTAGCCTCCCCCCTACGGCCCCTAGAGCCCCGGCAAGCCCCCCTTTAGCCCCGCCCCTTCCGGCTTTAGCCCCGCCCACTCCGCCCTTAGCCCCGCCCACCGCGCCCTTGGCCCCGCCCATTTTCCCTTTAGCCACGCCCATTCCGCCTTCAGCCACGGCCTTTCCCCCTTTAGCCCTGCCCATACACGATTCTGCCTCGCCCATTCCCCTTTTAGCCTCCCCCCTACGGCCCCTAGAGGCCCGGCAACCCCCCCCCCTTTAGCCGCGCCCCTTCCGGCTTTAGCCCCGCCCCTTCCGGCTTTAGCCCCGCCCACTCCGCCCTTAGCCCCGCCCACCCCGCCCTTGGCCCCGCCCATTTTCCTTTTAGCCACGCCCATTCCGCCTTTAGCCACGGCCTTTCCCCCTTTAGCCCTGCCCATACACGATTCTGCCTCGCCCATTCCCCTTTTAGCCTCCCCCCTACGGCCCCTAGAGCCCCGGCAAGCCCCCCCTTTAGCCCCGCCCCTTCCGGCTTTAGCCCCGCCCACTCCGCCCTTAGCCCCGCCCACTCCGCCCTTAGCCCCGCCCACCCCGCCCTTGGCCCCGCCCATTCCCACCTTTAGCCACGCCCATTCCGCCTTCAGCCACGGCCTTTCCCCCTTTAGCCCTGCCCATACACGATTCTGCCTCGCCCATTGCCCTTTTAGCCTCCCCCCTACGGCCCCTAGAGCCCCGGCAAGCCTCCCCTTTAGCCCCGCCCCTTCCGGCTTTAGCCCCGCCCCTTCCGGCTTTAGCCCCGCCCACTCCGCCCTTAGCCCCGCCCACCCCGCCCTTGGCCCCGCCCATTCCCCCTTTAGCCACGCCCATTCCGCCTTCAGCCACGGCCTTTCCCCCTTTAGCCCTGCCCATACACGATTCTGCCTCGCCCATTCCCCTTTTAGCCTCCCCCCTACGGCCCCTAGAGCCCCGGCAAGCCCCCCCCTTTAGCCCCGCCCCTTCCGGCTTTAGCCCCGCCCACTCCGCCCTTGGCCCCGCCCACTCCGCCCTTGGCCCCGCCCATTTTCCCTTTAGCCACGCCCATTCCGCCTTCAGCCACGGCCTTTCCCCCTTTAGCCCTGCCTATACACGATTCTGCCTCGCCCATTCCCCTTTTAGCCTCCCCCCTACGGCCCCTAGAGCCCCGGCAAGCCCCCCCCTTTAGCCCCGCCCCTTCCGGCTTTAGCCCCGCCCGCTCCGCCCTTAGCCCCGCCCACCCCGCCCTTGGCCCCGCCCATTCCCCCTTTAGCCACGCCCATTCCGCCTTCAGCCACGGCCTTTCCCCCTTTAGCCCTGCCCATACACGATTCTGCCTCGCCCATTCCCCTTTTAGCCTCCCCCCTACGGCCCCTAGAGCCCCGGCAAGCCCCCCCCCCTTTAGCCCCGCCCCTTCCGGCTTTAGCCCCGCCCACTCCGGCTTTAGCCCCGCCCACTCCGCCCTTAGCCCCGCCCACCCCGCCCTTGGCTTCGCCCATTCCCCCTTTAGCCACGCCCATTCCGCCTTCAGCCACGGCCTTTCCCCCTTTAGCCCTGCCCATACACGATTCTGCCTCGCCCATTCCCCTTTTAGCCTCCCCCCTACGGCCCCTAGAGCCCCGGCAAGCCCCCCCCCTTTAGCCCCGCCCCTTCCTGCTTTAGCCCCGCCCACTCCGGCTTTAGCCCCGCCCCTTCCGCCCTTAGCCCCGCCCACCGCGCCCTTGGCCCCGCCCATTCCCACCTTTAGCCACGCCCATTCCGCCTTCAGCCACGGCCTTTCCCCCTTTAGCCCTGCCCATACACGATTGCCTCGCCCATTGCCCTTTTAGCCTCCCCCCTACGGCCCCTAGAGCCCCGGCAAGCCCCCCCCCTTTAGCCCCGCCCCTTCCGGCTTTAGCCCCGCCCACTCCGGCTTTAGCCCCGCCCACCCCGCCCTTAGCCCCGCCCAGCGCGCCCTTGGCCCCGCCCATTTTCCCTTTAGCCACGCCCATTCCGCCTTCAGCCACGGCCTTTCCCCCTTTAGCCCTGCCCATACACGATTCTGCCTCGCCCATTCCCCTTTTAGCCTCCCCCCTACGGCCCCTAGAGGCCCGGCAAGCCCCCCCCTTTAGCCCCGCCCCTTCCGGCTTTAGCCCCGCCCACTCCGCCCTTAGCCCCGCCCACCCCGCCCTTGGCCCCGCCCACCCCGCCCTTGGCCCCGCCCATTTTCCCTTTAGCCACGCCCATTCCGCCTTCAGCCACGGCCTTTCCCCCTTTAGCCCTGCCTATACACGATTCTGCCTCGCCCATTCCCCTTTTAGCCTCCCCCCTACGGCCCCTAGAGCCCCGGCAAGCCCCCCCCCTTTAGCCCCGCCCCTTCCGGCTTTAGCCCCGCCCACTCCGCCCTTGGCCCCGCCCACCCCGCCCTTGGCCCCGCCCATTCCCCCTTTAGCCACGCCCATTCCGCCTTCAGCCACGGCCTTTCCCCCTTTAGCCCTGCCCATACACGATTCTGCCTCGCCCATTCCCCTTTTAGCCTCCCCCCTACGGCCCCTAGAGCCCCGGCAAGCCCCCCCCCTTTAGCCCCGCCCCTTCCGGCTTTCGCCCCGCCCACTCCGGCTTTCGCCCCGCCCACTCCGCCCTTAGCCCCGCCCACCCCGCCCTTGGCCCCGCCCATTCCCCCTTTAGCCACGCCCATTCCGCCTTCAGCCACGGCCTTTCCCCCTTTAGCCCTGCCCATACACGATTCTGCCTCGCCCATTCCCCTTTTAGCCTCCCCCCTACGGCCCCTAGAGCCCCGGCAAGCCCCCCCCTTTAGCCCCGCCCCTTCCGGCTTTAGCCCCGCCCACTCCGGCTTTAGCCCCGCCCACTCCGCCCTTAGCCCCGCCCACCCCGCCCTTGGCCCCGCCCATTTTCCCTTTAGCCACGCCCATTCCGCCTTCAGCCACGGCCTTTCCCCCTTTAGCCCTGCCCATACACGATTCTGCCTCGCCCATTCCCCTTTAGCCTCCCCCCTACGGCCCCTAGAGCCCCGGCAAGCCCCCCCCCTTTAGCCCCGCCCCTTCCGGCTTTAGCCCCGCCCACTTCGCCCTTAGCCCCGCCCACTCCGCCCTTAGCCCCGCCCACCCCGCCCTTGGCCCCGCCCATTCCCCCTTTAGCCACGCCCATTCCGCCTTCAGCCACGGCCTTTCCCCCTTTAGCCCTGCCCATACACGATTCTGCCTCGCCCATTCCCCTTTTAGCCTCCCCCCTACGGCCCCTAGAGCCCCGGCAAGGCCCCCCCCTTTAGCCCCGCCCCTTCCAGCTTTAGCCCCGCCCACTCCGCCCTTAGCCCCGCCCACTCCGCCCTTAGCCCCGCCCACCCCGCCCTTGGCCCCGCCCATTTTCCCTTTAGCCACGCCCATTCCGCCTTCAGCCACGGCCTTTCCCCCTTTAGCCCTGCCTATACACGATTCTGCCTCGCCCATTCCCCTTTTAGCCTCCCCCCTACGGCCCCTAGAGCCCCGGCAAGCCCCCCTTTAGCCCCGCCCCTTCCGGCTTTAGCCCCGCCCCTTCCGGCTTTAGCCCCGCCCACCCCGCCCTTGGCCCCGCCCATTCCCCCTTTAGCCACGCCCATTCCGCCTTCAGCCACGGCCTTTCCCCCTTTAGCCCTGCCCATACACGATTCTGCCTCGCCCATTCCCCTTTTAGCCTCCCCCCTACGGCCCCTAGAGCCCCGGCAAGCCCCCCCCTTTAGCCCCGCCCCTTCCTGCTTTAGCCCCGCCCCTTCCGGCTTTAGCCCCGCCCACTCCGCCCTTAGCCCCGCCCACCCCGCCCTTGGCCCCGCCCATTCCCCCTTTAGCCACGCCCATTCCGCCTTCAGCCACGGCCTTTCCCCCTTTAGCCCTGCCCATACACGATTCTGCCTCGCCCATTCCCCTTTTAGCCTCCCCCCTACGGCCCCTAGAGCCCCGGCAAGCCCCCCCCCCTTTAGCCCCGCCCCTTCCTGCTTTAGCCCCGCCCCTTCCGGCTTTAGCCCCGCCCACTCCGCCCTTAGCCCCGCCCACCACGCCCTTGGCCCCGCCCACCTCGCCCTTGGCCCCGCCCATTCCCCCTTTAGCCACGCCCATTCCGCCTTCAGCCACGGCCTTTCCCCCTTTAGCCCTGCCTATACACGATTCTGCCTCGCCCATTCCCCTTTTAGCCGCCCCCCTACGGCCCCTAGAGCCCCGGCAAGCCCCCCCCTTTAGCCCCGCCCCTTCCGGCTTTAGCCCCGCCCCTTCCGGCTTTAGCCCCGCCCACTCCGCCCTTAGCCCCGCCCACCCCGCCCTTGGCCCCGCCCATTCCCCCTTTAGCCACGCCCATTCCGCCTTCAGCCACGGCCTTTCCCCCTTTAGCCCTGCCTATACACGATTCTGCCTCGCCCATTCCCCTTTTAGCCTCCCCCCTACGGCCCCTAGAGCCCCGGCAAGCCCCCCCCCTTTAGCCCCGCCCCTTCCGGCTTTAGCCCCGCCCCTTCCGGCTTTAGCCCCGCCCACTGCGCCCTTAGCCCCGCCCACCCCGCCCTTGGCCCCGCCCATTCCCCCTTTAGCCACGCCCATTCCGCCTTCAGCCACGGCCTTTCCCCCTTTAGCCCTGCCCATACACGATTCTGCCTCGCCCATTCCCCTTTTAGCCTCCCCCCTACGGCCCCTAGAGCCCCGGCAAGCCCCCCCCTTTAGCCCCGCCCCTTCCGGCTTTAGCCCCGCCCCTTCCGGCTTTAGCCCCGCCCCTTCCGGCTTTAGCCCCGCCCCTTCCGGCTTTAGCCCCGCCCACCCCGCCCTTGGCCCCGCCCATTCCCCCTTTAGCCACGCCCATTTCCGCCTTCAGCCACGGCTTTTCTCCCTTTAGCCCTGCCCATACACGATTCTGCCTCGCCCATTCCCCTTTTAGCCTCCCCCCTACGGCCCCTAGAGCCCCGGCAAGCCCCCCCCTTTAGCCCCGCCCCTTCCGGCTTTAGCCCCGCCCACTCCGCCCTTAGCCCCGCCCGCCCCGCCCTTGGCCCCGCCCATTCCCCCTTTAGCCACGCCCATTCCGCCTTCAGCCACGGCCTTTCCCCCTTTAGCCCTGCCCATACACGATTCTGCCTTGCCCATTCCCCTTTTAGCCTCCCCCCTACGGCCCCTAGAGCCCCGGCAAGCCCCCCCCTTTAGCCCCGCCCCTTCCGGCTTTAGCCCCGCCCACTCCGGCTTTAGCCCCGCCCACTCCGCCCTTAGCCCCGCCCACCCCGCCCTTGGCCCCCGCCCATTCCCCCTTTAGCCACGCCCATTCCGCCTTCAGCCACGGCCTTTCCCCCTTTAGCCCTGCCCATACACGATTCTGCCTCGCCCATTCCCCTTTTAGCCTCCCCCGTACGGCCCCTAGAGCCCCGGCAAGCCCCCCCCCCTTTAGCCCCGCCCATTCCGGCTTTAGCCCCGCCCGCTCCGCCCTTAGCCCCGCCCACCCCGCCCTTGGCCCCGCCCATTCCCCCTTTAGCCACGCCCATTCCGCCTTCAGCCACGGCCTTTCCCCCTTTAGCCCTGCCCATACACGATTCTGCCTCGCCCATTCCCCTTTTAGCCTCCCCCCTACGGCCCCTAGAGCCCCGGCAAGCCCCCCCCCTTTAGCCCCGCCCCTTCCGGCTTTCGCCCCGCCCACTCCGGCTTTAGCCCCGCCCACTCCGCCCTTAGCCCCGCCCACCCCGCCCTTGGCTTCGCCCATTCCCCCTTTAGCCACGCCCATTCCGCCTTCAGCCACGGCCTTTCCCCCTTTAGCCCTGCCCATACACGATTCTGCCTCGCCCATTCCCCTTTTAGCCTCCCCCCTACGGCCCCTAGAGCCCCGGCAAGCCCCCCCTTTAGCCCCGCCCCTTCCGGATTTAGCCCCGCCCCTTCCGGCTTTAGCCCCGCCCACCCCGCCCTTGGCCCCGCCCACCCCGCCCTTGGCCCCGCCCATTTTCCCTTTAGCCACGCCCATTCCGCCTTCAGCCACGGCCTTTCCCCCTTTAGCCCTGCCCATACACGATTCTGCCTCGCCCATTCCCCTTTTAGCCTCCCCCCTACGGCCCCTAGAGCCCCGGCAAGCCCCCCCCTTTAGCCCCGCCCCTTCCGGCTTTAGCCCCGCCCCTTCCGGCTTTAGCCCCGCCCACTCCGCCCTTAGCCCCGCCCACCCCGCCCTTGGCCCCGCCCATTTTCCTTTTAGCCGCGCCCATTCCGCCTTTAGCCACGGCCTTTCCCCCTTTAGCCCTGCCCATACACGATTCTGCCTCGCCCATTCCCCTTTTAGCCTCCCCCCTACGGCCCCTAGAGCCCCGGCAAGCCTCCCCCTTTAGCCCCGCCCCTTCCGGCTTTAGCCCCGCCCACTCCGCCCTTAGCCCCGCCCACCCCGCCCTTGGCCCCGCCCATTCCCCCTTTAGCCACGCCCATTCCGCCTTCAGCCACGGCCTTTCCCCCTTTAGCCCTGCCCATACACGATTCTGCCTCGCCCATTCCCCTTTTAGCCTCCCCCCTACGGCCCCTAGAGCCCCGGCAAGGCCCCCCCTTTAGCCCCGCCCCTTCCGGCTTTAGCCCCGCCCACTTCGCCCTTAGCCCCGCCCACTCCGCCCTTAGCCCCGCCCACCCCGCCCTTGGCCCCGCCCATTCCCCCTTTAGCCACGCCCATTCCGCCTTCAGCCACGGCCTTTCCCCCTTTAGCCCTGCCCATACACGATTCTGCCTCGCCCATTTCCCCTTTTAGCCTCCCCCCTACGGCCCCTAGAGCCCCGGCAAGGCCCCCCCCCTTTAGCCCCGCCCCTTCCGGCTTTAGCCCCGCCCCTTCCGGCTTTAGCCCCGCCCACCCCGCCCTTAGCCCCGCCCACCCCCGCCCTTGGCCCCGCCCATTTTCCCTTTAGCCACGCCCATTCCGCCTTCAGCCACGGCCTTTCCCCCTTTAGCCCTGCCTATACACGATTCTGCCTCGCCCATTCCCCTTTTAGCCTCCCCCCTACGGCCCCTAGAGCCCCGGCAAGCCCCCCCTTTAGCCCCGCCCCTTCCGGCTTTAGCCCCGCCCCTTCCGGCTTTAACCCCCGCCCACCCCGCCCTTGGCCCCGCCCATTCCCCCTTTAGCCACGCCCATTCCGCCTTCAGCCACGGCCTTTCCCCCTTTAGCCCTGCCCATACACGATTCTGCCTCGCCCATTCCCCTTTTAGCCTCCCCCCTACGGCCCCTAGAGCCCCGGCAAGCCCCCCCCTTTAGCCCCGCCCCTTCCGGCTTTCGCCCCGCCCACTCCGGCTTTAGCCCCGCCCACTCCGCCCTTAGCCCCGCCCACCCCGCCCTTGGCCCCGCCCATTCCCCCTTTAGCCACGCCCATTCCGCCTTCAGCCACGGCCTTTCCCCCTTTAGCCCTGCCCATACACGATTCTGCCTCGCCCATTCCCCTTTTAGCCTCCCCCCTACGGCCCCTAGAGCCCCGGCAAGCCCCCCCCCCTTTAGCCCCGCCCCCTTCCGGCTTTAGCCCCGCCCACTCCGCTCTTGGCCCCGCCCACCCCGCCCTTGGCCCCCGCCCACCCCGCCCTTGGCCCCGCCCATTCCCCCTTTAGCCACGCCCATTCCGCCTTCAGCCACGGCCTTTCCCCCTTTAGCCCTGCCCATACACGATTCTGCCTCGCCCATTCCCCTTTTAGCCTCCCCCCTACGGCCCCTAGAGCCCCGGCAAGCCCCCCCCCCTTTAGCCCCGCCCCTTCCGGCTTTCGCCCCGCCCCTTCCGGCTTTAGCCCCGCCCACTCCGCCCTTAGCCCCGCCCACCCCGCCCTTGGCCCCGCCCATTCCCCCTTTAGCCACGCCCATTCCGCCTTCAGCCACGGCCTTTCCCCCTTTAGCCCTGCCCATACACGATTCTGCCTCGCCCATTCCCCTTTTAGCCTCCCCCCTACGGCCCCTAGAGCCCCGGCAAGCCCCCCCCTTTAGCCCCGCCCCTTCCGGCTTTAGCCCCGCCCACTCCGCCCTTAGCCCCGCCCACCCCGCCCTTGGCCCCGTTCACCACGCCCTTGGCCCCGCCCATTCCCCCTTTAGCCACGCCCATTCCGCCTTCAGCCACGGCCTTTCCCCCTTTAGCCCTGCCCATACACGATTCTGCCTCGCCCATTCCCCTTTTAGCCTCCCCCCTACGGCCCCTAGAGCCCCGGCAAGCCCCCCCCTTTAGCCCCGCCCCTTCCGGCTTTAGCCCCGCCCCTTCCGGCTTTAGCCCCGCCCACTCCGCCCTTAGCCCCGCCCACCCCGCCCTTGGCCCCGCCCATTCCCCCTTTAGCCACGCCCATTCCGCCTTTAGCCACGGCCTTTCCCCCTTTAGCCCTGCCCATACACGATTCTGCCTCGCCCATTCCCCTTTTAGCCTCCCCCCTACGGCCCCTAGAGCCCCGGCAAGCCCCCCCCTTTAGCCCCGCCCCTTCCGGCTTTAGCCCCGCCCCTTCCGGCTTTAGCCCCGCCCCTTCCGGCTTTAGCCCCGCCCACCCCGCCCTTGGCCCCGCCCATTCCCCCTTTAGCCACGCCCATTCCGCCTTCAGCCACGGCCTTTCCCCCTTTAGCCCTGCCCATACACGATTCTGCCTCGCCCATTCCCCTTTTAGCCTCCCCCCTACGGCCCCTAGAGCCCCGGCAAGCCCCCCCCTTTAGCCCCGCCCCTTCCGGCTTTAGCCCCGCCCACTCCGCCCTTAGCCCCGCCCGCCCCGCCCTTGGCCCCGCCCATTCCCCCTTTACCCACGCCCATTCCGCCTTCAGCCACGGCCTTTCCCCCTTTAGCCCTGCCCATACACGATTGTGCCTTGCCCATTCCCCTTTTAGCCTCCCCCCTACGGCCCCTAGAGCCCCGGCAAGCCCCCCCCCCTTTAGCCCCGCCCCTTCCGGCTTTCGCCCCGCCCCTTCCGGCTTTAGCCCCGCCCCTTCCGCCCTTAGCCCCGCCCACCCCGCCCTTGGCCCCGCCCATTCCCCCTTTAGCCACGCCCATTCCGCCTTCAGCCACGGCCTTTCCCCCTTTAGCCCTGCCCATACACGATTCTGCCTCGCCCATTCCCCTTTTAGCCTCCCCCCTACGGCCCCTAGAGCCCCGGCAAGCCTCCCCCTTTAGCCCCGCCCCTTCCGGCTTTAGCCCCGCCCACTCCGCCCTTAGCCCCGCCCACCCCGCCCTTGGCCCCGCCCATTCCCCCTTTAGCCACGCCCATTCCGCCTTCAGCCACGGCCTTTCCCCCTTTAGCCCTGCCCATACACGATTCTGCCTCGCCCATTCCCCTTTTAGCCTCCCCCCTACGGCCCCTAGAGCCCCGGCAAGGCCCCCCCCTTTAGCCCCGCCCCTTCCGGCTTTAGCCCCGCCCACTCCGCCCTTAGCCCCGCCCACTCCGGCTTTAGCCCCGCCCACCCCGCCCTTGGCCCCGCCCATTCCCCCTTTAGCCACGCCCATTCCGCCTTCAGCCACGGCCTTTCCCCTATTAGCCCTGCCTATACACGATTCTGCCTCGCCCATTCCCCTTTTAGCCTCCCCCCTACGGCCCCTAGAGCCCCGGCAAGGCCCCCCCCTTTAGCCCCGCCCCTTCCGGCTTTAGCCCCGCCCACTCCGCCCTTAGCCCCGCCCACTCCGCCCTTAGCCCCGCCCACCCCGCCCTTGGCCCCGCCCATTTTCCCTTTAGCCACGCCCATTCCGCCTTCAGCCACGGCCTTTCCCCCTTTAGCCCTGCCTATACACGATTCTGCCTCGCCCATTCCCCTTTTAGCCTCCCCCCTACGGCCCCTAGAGCCCCGGCAAGCCCCCCTTTAGCCCCGCCCCTTCCGGCTTTAGCCCCGCCCCTTCCGGCTTTAGCCCCGCCCACCCCGCCCTTGGCCCCGCCCATTTTCCCTTTAGCCACGCCCATTCCGCCTTCAGCCACGGCCTTTCCCCCTTTAGCCCTGCCCATACACGATTCTGCCTCGCCCATTCCCCTTTTAGCCTCCCCCCTACGGCCCCTAGAGCCCCGGCAAGCCCCCCCCCTTTAGCCCCGCCCACTCCGGCTTTAGCCCCGCCCACTACGCCCTTAGCCCCGCCCACCCCGCCCTTGGCCCCGCCCATTCCCCCTTTAGCCACGCCCATTCCGCCTTCAGCCACGGCCTTTCCCCCTTTAGCCCTGCCCATACACGATTCTGCCTCGCCCATTCCCCTTTTAGCCTCCCCCCTACGGCCCCTAGAGCCCCGGCAAGCCTCCCCTTTAGCCCCGCCCCTTCCGGCTTTAGCCCCGCCCCTTCCGGCTTTAGCCCCGCCCACCCCGCCCTTAGCCCCGCCCAGCGCGCCCTTGGCCCCGCCCATTTTCCCTTTAGCCACGCCCATTCCGCCTTCAGCCACGGCCTTTCCCCCTTTAGCCCTGCCCATACACGATTCTGCCTCGCCCATTCCCCTTTTAGCCTCCCCCCCTACGGCCCCTAGAGGCCCGGCAAGCCCCCCCCTTTAGCCCCGCCCCTTCCGGCTTTAGCCCCGCCCACTCCGCCCTTAGCCCCGCCCACCCCGCCCTTGGCCCCGCCCACCCCGCCCTTGGCCCCGCCCATTTTCCCTTTAGCCACGCCCATTCCGCCTTCAGCCACGGCCTTTCCCCCTTTAGCCCTGCCTATACACGATTCTGCCTCGCCCATTCCCCTTTTAGCCTCCCCCCTACGGCCCCTAGAGCCCCGGCAAGCCCCCCCCCTTTAGCCCCGCCCCTTCCTGCTTTAGCCCCGCCCCTTCCGGCTTTAGCCCCGCCCGCCCCGCCCTTGGCCCCGCCCACCCCCGCCCTTGGCCCCGCCCATTCCCCCTTTAGCCACGCCCATTCCGCCTTCAGCCACGGCCTTTCCCCCTTTAGCCCTGCCCATACACGATTCTGCCTCGCCCATTCCCCTTTTAGCCTCCCCCCTACGGCCCCTAGAGCCCCGGCAAGCCCCCCCCCTTTAGCCCCGCCCCTTCCGGCTTTCGCCCCGCCCACTCCGGGTTTAGCCCCGCCCACTCCGCCCTTAGCCCCGCCCACCCCGCCCTTGGCTTCGCCCATTCCCCCTTTAGCCACGCCCATTCCGCCTTCAGCCACGGCCTTTCCCCCTTTAGCCCTGCCCATACACGATTCTGCCTCGCCCATTCCCCTTTTAGCCTCCCCCCTACGGCCCCTAGAGCCCCGGCAAGCCCCCCCCTTTAGCCCCGCCCCTTCCGGCTTTAGCCCCGCCCCTTCCGGCTTTAGCCCCGCCCACTCCGCCCTTAGCCCCGCCCAGCGCGCCCTTGGCCCCGCCCATTTTCCCTTTAGCCACGCCCATTCCGCCTTCAGCCACGGCCTTTCCCCCTTTAGCCCTGCCCATACACGATTCTGCCTCGCCCATTCCCCTTTTAGCCTCCCCCCTACGGCCCCTAGAGCCCCGGCAAGCCCCCCCCCTTTAGCCCCGCCCCTTCCGGCTTTCGCCCCGCCCACTCCGCCCTTGGCCCCGCCCACCCCGCCCTTGGCCCCGCCCACCCCGCCCTTGGCCCCGCCCATTCCCCCTTTAGCCACGCCCATTCCGCCTTCAGCCACGGCCTTTCCCCCTTTAGCCCTGCCCATACACGATTCTGCCTCGCCCATTCCCCTTTTAGCCTCCCCCCTACGGCCCCTAGAGCCCCGGCAAGCCCCCCCTTTAGCCCCGCCCCTTCCGGCTTTAGCCCCGCCCGCTCCGCCCTTAGCCCCGCCCACCCCGCCCTTGGCCCCGCCCATTCCCCCTTTAGCCACGCCCATTCCGCCTTCAGCCACGGCCTTTCCCCCTTTAGCCCTGCCCATACACGATTCTGCCTCGCCCATTCCCCTTTTAGCCTCCCCCCTACGGCCCCTAGAGGCCCGGCAAGCCCCCCCCTTTAGCCCCGCCCCTTCTGGCTTTAGCCCCGCCCCTTCCGGCTTTAGCCCCGCCCACTCCGCCCTTAGCCCCGCCCACCCCGCCCTTGGCCCCGCCCATTTTCCTTTTAGCCACGCCCATTCCGCCTTTAACCACGGCCTTTCCCCCTTTAGCCCTGCCCATACACGATTCTGCCTCGCCCATTCCCCTTTTAGCCTCCCCCCTACGGCCCCTAGAGCCCCGGCAAGCCCCCCCTTTAGCCCTGCCCCTTCCGGCTTTAGCCCCGCCCCTTCCGGCTTTAGCCCCGCCCACCCCGCCCTTGGCCCCGCCCATTTTCCCTTTAGCCACGCCCATTCCGCCTTCAGCCACGGCCTTTCCCCCTTTAGCCCTGCCCATACACGATTCTGCCTCGCCCATTCCCCTTTTAGCCTCCCCCCTACGGCCCCTAGAGCCCCGGCAAGCCCCCCCCTTTAGCCTCGCCCCTTCCGGCTTTAGCCCCGCCCCTTCCGGCTTTAGCCCCGCCCCTTCCGGCTTTAGCCCCGCCCACTCCGCCCTTAGCCCCGCCCACCCCGCCCTTGGCCCCGCCCATTTTCCTTTTAGCCGCGCCCATTCCGCCTTTAGCCACGGCCTTTCCCCCTTTAGCCCTGCCCATACACGATTCTGCCTCGCCCATTCCCCTTTTAGCCTCCCCCCTACGGCCCCTAGAGGCCCGGCAAGCCCCCCCCTTTAGCCCCGCCCCTTCCGGCTTTAGCCCCGCCCCTTCCGGCTTTAGCCCCGCCCACCCCGCCCTTGGCCCCGCCCATTCCCCCTTTAGCCACGCCCATTCCGCCTTCAGCCACGGCCTTTCCCCCTTTAGCCCTGCCCATACACGATTCTGCCTCGCCCATTCCCCTTTTAGCCTCCCCCCTACGGCCCCTAGAGCCCCGGCAAGCCTCCCCTTTAGCCCCGCCCCTTCCGGCTTTAGCCCCGCCCCTTCCGGCTTTAGCCCCGCCCACTGCGCCCTTGGCCCCGCCCACCCCGCCCTTGGCCCCGCCCACCCCGCCCTTGGCCCCGCCCATTCCCCCTTTAGCCACGCCCATTCCGCCTTCAGCCACGGCCTTTCCCCCTTTAGCCCTGCCCATACACGATTCTGCCTCGCCCATTCCCCTTTTAGCCTCCCCCCTACGGCCCCTAGAGGCCCGGCAAGCCTCCCCCTTTAGCCCCGCCCCTTCCGGCTTTAGCCCCGCCCACTCCGCCCTTAGCCCCGCCCACCCCGCCCTTGGCCCCGCTCACCCCGCCCTTGTCCCCGCCCATTCCCCCTTTAGCCACGCCCATTCCGCCTTCAGCCACGGCCTTTCCCCCTTTAGCCCTGCCCATACACGATTCTGCCTCGCCCATTCCCCTTTTAGCCTCCCCCCTACGGCCCCTAGAGCCCCGGCAAGCCCCCCCCTTTAGCCCCGCCCCTTCCGGCTTTAGCCCCGCCCACTCCGGCTTTAGCCCCGCCCACCCCGCCCTTAGCCCCGCCCAGCGCGCCCTTGGCCCCGCCCATTTTCCCTTTAGCCACGCCCATTCCGCCTTCAGCCACGGCCTTTCCCCCTTTAGCCCTGCCCATACACGATTCTGCCTCGCCCATTCCCCTTTTAGCCTCCCCCCTACGGCCCCTAGAGGCCCGGCAAGCCCCCCCCCTTTAGCCCCGCCCCTTCCGGCTTTAGCCCCGCCCACTCCGCCCTTAGCCCCGCCCACCCCGCCCTTGGCCCCGCCCACCCCGCCCTTGGCCCCGCCCATTTTCCCTTTAGCCACGCCCATTCCGCCTTCAGCCACGGCCTTTCCCCCTTTAGCCCTGCCTATACACGATTCTGCCTCGCCCATTCCCCTTTTAGCCTCCCCCCTACGGCCCCTAGAGCCCCGGCAAGCCCCCCCCCTTTAGCCCCGCCCCTTCCGGCTTTCGCCCCGCCCACTCCGGCTTTAGCCCCGCCCACTCCGCCCTTAGCCCCGCCCACCCCGCCCTTGGCTTCGCCCATTCCCCCTTTAGCCACGCCCATTCCGCCTTCAGCCACGGCCTTTCCCCCTTTAGCCCTGCCCATACACGATTCTGCCTCGCCCATTCCCCTTTTAGCCTCCCCCCTACGGCCCCTAGAGCCCCGGCAAGCCCCCCCCTTTAGCCCCGCCCCTTCCGGCTTTAGCCCCGCCCCTTCCGGCTTTAGCCCCGCCCACTCCGCCCTTAGCCCCGCCCAGCGCGCCCTTGGCCCCGCCCATTTTCCCTTTAGCCACGCCCATTCCGCCTTCAGCCACGGCCTTTCCCCCTTTAGCCCTGCCCATACACGATTCTGCCTCGCCCATTCCCCTTTTAGCCTCCCCCCTACGGCCCCTAGAGCCCCGGCAAGCCCCCCCCCTTTAGCCCCGCCCCTTCCGGCTTTCGCCCCGCCCACTCCGCCCTTGGCCCCGCCCACCCCGCCCTTGGCCCCGCCCACCCCGCCCTTGGCCCCGCCCATTCCCCCTTTAGCCACGCCCATTCCGCCTTCAGCCACGGCCTTTCCCCCTTTAGCCCTGCCCATACACGATTCTGCCTCGCCCATTCCCCTTTTAGCCTCCCCCCTACGGCCCCTAGAGCCCCGGCAAGCCCCCCCTTTAGCCCCGCCCCTTCCGGCTTTAGCCCCGCCCGCTCCGCCCTTAGCCCCGCCCACCCCGCCCTTGGCCCCGCCCATTCCCCCTTTAGCCACGCCCATTCCGCCTTCAGCCACGGCCTTTCCCCCTTTAGCCCTGCCCATACACGATTCTGCCTCGCCCATTCCCCTTTTAGCCTCCCCCCTACGGCCCCTAGAGGCCCGGCAAGCCCCCCCCTTTAGCCCCGCCCCTTCTGGCTTTAGCCCCGCCCCTTCCGGCTTTAGCCCCGCCCACTCCGCCCTTAGCCCCGCCCACCCCGCCCTTGGCCCCGCCCATTTTCCTTTTAGCCACGCCCATTCCGCCTTTAACCACGGCCTTTCCCCCTTTAGCCCTGCCCATACACGATTCTGCCTCGCCCATTCCCCTTTTAGCCTCCCCCCTACGGCCCCTAGAGCCCCGGCAAGCCCCCCCTTTAGCCCTGCCCCTTCCGGCTTTAGCCCCGCCCCTTCCGGCTTTAGCCCCGCCCACCCCGCCCTTGGCCCCGCCCATTTTCCCTTTAGCCACGCCCATTCCGCCTTCAGCCACGGCCTTTCCCCCTTTAGCCCTGCCCATACACGATTCTGCCTCGCCCATTCCCCTTTTAGCCTCCCCCCTACGGCCCCTAGAGCCCCGGCAAGCCCCCCCCTTTAGCCTCGCCCCTTCCGGCTTTAGCCCCGCCCCTTCCGGCTTTAGCCCCGCCCCTTCCGGCTTTAGCCCCGCCCACTCCGCCCTTAGCCCCGCCCACCCCGCCCTTGGCCCCGCCCATTTTCCTTTTAGCCGCGCCCATTCCGCCTTTAGCCACGGCCTTTCCCCCTTTAGCCCTGCCCATACACGATTCTGCCTCGCCCATTCCCCTTTTAGCCTCCCCCCTACGGCCCCTAGAGGCCCGGCAAGCCCCCCCCTTTAGCCCCGCCCCTTCCGGCTTTAGCCCCGCCCCTTCCGGCTTTAGCCCCGCCCACCCCGCCCTTGGCCCCGCCCATTTTCCCTTTAGCCACGCCCATTCCGCCTTCAGCCACGGCCTTTCCCCCTTTAGCCCTGCCCATACACGATTCTGCCTCGCCCATTCCCCTTTTAGCCTCCCCCCTACGGCCCCTAGAGCCCCGGCAAGCCCCCCCCCTTTAGCCCCGCCCCTCCTGGCTTTAGCCCCCGCCCACTCCGGCTTTAGCCCCGCCCACTCCGCCCTTAGCCCCGCCCACCCCGCCCTTGGCCCCGCCCATTCCCCCTTTAGCCACGCCCATTCCGCCTTCAGCCACGGCCTTTCCCCCTTTAGCCCTGCCCATACACGATTCTGCCTCGCCCATTCCCCTTTTAGCCTCCCCCCTACGGCCCCTAGAGCCCCGGCAAGCCTCCCCTTTAGCCCCGCCCCTTCCGGCTTTAGCCCCGCCCACTCCGGCTTTAGCCCCGCCCACTGCGCCCTTGGCCCCGCCCACCCCGCCCTTGGCCCCGCCCACCCCGCCCTTGGCCCCGCCCATTCCCCCTTTAGCCACGCCCATTCCGCCTTCAGCCACGGCCTTTCCCCCTTTAGCCCTGCCCATACACGATTCTGCCTCGCCCATTCCCCTTTTAGCCTCCCCCCTACGGCCCCTAGAGGCCCGGCAAGCCTCCCCCTTTAGCCCCGCCCCTTCCGGCTTTAGCCCCGCCCACTCCGCCCTTAGCCCCGCCCACCCCGCCCTTGGCCCCGCTCACCCCGCCCTTGTCCCCGCCCATTCCCCCTTTAGCCACGCCCATTCCGCCTTCAGCCACGGCCTTTCCCCCTTTAGCCCTGCCCATACACGATTCTGCCTCGCCCATTCCCCTTTTAGCCTCCCCCCTACGGCCCCTAGAGCCCCGGCAAGCCCCCCCCTTTAGCCCCGCCCCTTCCGGCTTTAGCCCCGCCCACTCCGGCTTTAGCCCCGCCCACCCCGCCCTTAGCCCCGCCCAGCGCGCCCTTGGCCCCGCCCATTTTCCCTTTAGCCACGCCCATTCCGCCTTCAGCCACGGCCTTTCCCCCTTTAGCCCTGCCCATACACGATTCTGCCTCGCCCATTCCCCTTTTAGCCTCCCCCCTACGGCCCCTAGAGGCCCGGCAAGCCCCCCCCCTTTAGCCCCGCCCCTTCCGGCTTTAGCCCCGCCCACTCCGCCCTTAGCCCCGCCCACCCCGCCCTTGGCCCCGCCCACCCCGCCCTTGGCCCCGCCCATTTTCCCTTTAGCCACGCCCATTCCGCCTTCAGCCACGGCCTTTCCCCCTTTAGCCCTGCCTATACACGATTCTGCCTCGCCCATTCCCCTTTTAGCCTCCCCCCTACGGCCCCTAGAGCCCCGGCAAGCCCCCCCCCTTTAGCCCCGCCCCTTCCGGCTTTCGCCCCGCCCACTCCGGCTTTAGCCCCGCCCACTCCGCCCTTAGCCCCGCCCACCCCGCCCTTGGCTTCGCCCATTCCCCCTTTAGCCACGCCCATTCCGCCTTCAGCCACGGCCTTTCCCCCTTTAGCCCTGCCCATACACGATTCTGCCTCGCCCATTCCCCTTTTAGCCTCCCCCCTACGGCCCCTAGAGCCCCGGCAAGCCCCCCTTTAGCCCCGCCCCTTCCGGATTTAGCCCCGCCCCTTCCGGCTTTAACCCCGCCCACCCCGCCCTTGGCCCCGCCCATTCCCCCTTTAGCCACGCCCATTCCGCCTTCAGCCACGGCCTTTCCCCCTTTAGCCCTGCCCATACACGATTCTGCCTCGCCCATTCCCCTTTTAGCCTCCCCCCTACGGCCCCTAGAGCCCCGGCAAGCCCCCCCCCCTTTAGCCCCGCCCCTTCCGGCTTTCGCCCCGCCCACTCCGGCTTTAGCCCCGCCCACTCCGCCCTTAGCCCCGCCCACCCCGCCCTTGGCCCCGCCCATTCCCCCTTTAGCCACGCCCATTCCGCCTTCAGCCACGGCCTTTCCCCCTTTAGCCCTGCCCATACACGATTCTGCCTCGCCCATTCCCCTTTTAGCCTCCCCCCTACGGCCCCTAGAGCCCCGGCAAGCCCCCCCTTTAGCCCCGCCCCTTCCGGCTTTCGCCCCGCCCACTCCGGCTTTAGCCCCGCCCACTCCGCCCTTAGCCCCGCCCACCCCGCCCTTGGCCCCGCCCATTCCCCCTTTAGCCACGCCCATTCCGCCTTCAGCCACGGCCTTTCCCCCTTTAGCCCTGCCCATACACGATTCTGCCTCGCCCATTCCCCTTTTAGCCTCCCCCCTACGGCCCCTAGAGCCCCGGCAAGCCCCCCCCTTTAGCCCCGCCCCTTCCGGCTTTAGCCCCGCCCACTCCGCCCTTAGCCCCGCCCACCCCGCCCTTGGCCCCGTTCACCACGCCCTTGGCCCCGCCCATTCCCCCTTTAGCCACGCCCATTCCGCCTTCAGCCACGGCCTTTCCCCCTTTAGCCCTGCCCATACACGATTCTGCCTCGCCCATTCCCCTTTTAGCCTCCCCCCTACGGCCCCTAGAGCCCCGGCAAGCCCCCCCCTGTAGCCCCGCCCCTTCCGGCTTTAGCCCCGCCCCTTCCGGCTTTAGCCCCGCCCCTTCCGGCTTTAGCCCCGCCCACCCCGCCCTTGGCCCCGCCCATTCCCCCTTTAGCCACGCCCATTCCGCCTTCAGCCACGGCCTTTCCCCCTTTAGCCCTGCCCATACACGATTCTGCCTCGCCCATTCCCCTTTTAGCCTCCCCCCTACGGCCCCTAGAGGCCCGGCAAGCCTCCCCCTTTAGCCCCGCCCCTTCCGCTTTAGCCCCGCCCACTCCGCCCTTAGCCCCGCCCACCCCGCCCTTGGCCCCGCTCACCCCGCCCTTGTCCCCGCCCATTCCCCCTTTAGCCACGCCCATTCCGCCTTCAGCCACGGCCTTTCCCCCTTTAGCCCTGCCCATACACGATTCTGCCTCGCCCATTCCCCTTTTAGCCTCCCCCCTACGGCCCCTAGAGCCCCCGGCAAGCCCCCCCCTTTAGCCCCGCCCCTTCCGGCTTTAGCCCCGCCCACTCCGGCTTTAGCCCCGCCCCACCCGCCCTTAGCCCCGCCCAGCGCGCCCTTGGCCCCGCCCATTTTCCCTTTAGCCACGCCCATTCCGCCTTCAGCCACGGCCTTTCCCCCTTTAGCCCTGCCCATACACGATTCTGCCTCGCCCATTCCCCTTTTAGCCTCCCCCCTACGGCCCCTAGAGGCCCGGCAAGCCCCCCCCTTTAGCCCCGCCCCTTCCGGCTTTAGCCCCGCCCACTCCGCCCTTAGCCCCGCCCACCCCGCCCTTGCCCCGCCCACCCCGCCCTTGGCCCCGCCCATTTTCCCTTTAGCCACGCCCATTCCGCCTTCAGCCACGGCCTTTCCCCCTTTAGCCCTGCCTATACACGATTCTGCCTCGCCCATTCCCCCTTTTAGCCTCCCCCCTACGGCCCCTAGAGCCCCGGCAAGCCCCCCCCTTTAGCCCCGCCCCTTCCGGCTTTCGCCCCGCCCACTCCGGCTTTAGCCCCGCCCACTCCGCCCTTAGCCCGCCCACCCCGCCCTTGGCTTCGCCCATTCCCCCTTTAGCCACGCCCATTCCGCCTTCAGCCACGGCCTTTCCCCCTTTAGCCCTGCCCATACACGATTCTGCCTCGCCCATTCCCCTTTTAGCCTCCCCCTACGGCCCCTAGAGCCCCGGCAAGCCCCCCCTTTAGCCCCGCCCCTTCCGGCTTTAGCCCCGCCCCTTCCGGCTTTAGCCCCGCCCACTCCGCCCTTAGCCCCGCCCAGCGCGCCCTTGGCCCCGCCCATTTTCCCTTTAGCCACGCCCATTCCGCCTTCAGCCACGGCCTTTCCCCCTTTAGCCCTGCCCATACACGATTCTGCCTCGCCCATTCCCCTTTTAGCCTCCCCCCTACGGCCCCTAGAGCCCCGGCAAGCCCCCCCCCTTTAGCCCCGCCCCTTCCGGCTTTCGCCCCGCCCACTCCGCCCTTGGCCCCGCCCACCCCGCCCTTGGCCCCGCCCACCCCGCCCTTGGCCCCGCCCATTCCCCCTTTAGCCACGCCCATTCCGCCTTCAGCCACGGCCTTTCCCCCTTTAGCCCTGCCCATACACGATTCTGCCTCGCCCATTCCCCTTTTAGCCTCCCCCCTACGGCCCCTAGAGCCCCGGCAAGCCCCCCCTTTAGCCCCGCCCCTTCCGGCTTTAGCCCCGCCCGCTCCGCCCTTAGCCCCGCCCACCCCGCCCTTGGCCCCGCCCATTCCCCCTTTAGCCACGCCCATTCCGCCTTCAGCCACGGCCTTTCCCCCTTTAGCCCTGCCCATACACGATTCTGCCTCGCCCATTCCCCTTTTAGCCTCCCCCCTACGGCCCCTAGAGGCCCGGCAAGCCCCCCCCTTTAGCCCCGCCCCTTCTGGCTTTAGCCCCGCCCCTTCCGGCTTTAGCCCCGCCCACTCCGCCCTTAGCCCCGCCCACCCCGCCCTTGGCCCCGCCCATTTTCCTTTTAGCCACGCCCATTCCGCCTTTAACCACGGCCTTTCCCCCTTTAGCCCTGCCCATACACGATTCTGCCTCGCCCATTCCCCTTTTAGCCTCCCCCCTACGGCCCCTAGAGCCCCGGCAAGCCCCCCCTTTAGCCCTGCCCCTTCCGGCTTTAGCCCCGCCCCTTCCGGCTTTAGCCCCGCCCACCCCGCCCTTGGCCCCGCCCATTTTCCCTTTAGCCACGCCCATTCCGCCTTCAGCCACGGCCTTTCCCCCTTTAGCCCTGCCCATACACGATTCTGCCTCGCCCATTCCCCTTTTAGCCTCCCCCCTACGGCCCCTAGAGCCCCGGCAAGCCCCCCCCTTTAGCCTCGCCCCTTCCGGCTTTAGCCCCGCCCCTTCCGGCTTTAGCCCCGCCCCTTCCGGCTTTAGCCCCGCCCACTCCGCCCTTAGCCCCGCCCACCCCGCCCTTGGCCCCGCCCATTTTCCTTTTAGCCGCGCCCATTCCGCCTTTAGCCACGGCCTTTCCCCCTTTAGCCCTGCCCATACACGATTCTGCCTCGCCCATTCCCCTTTTAGCCTCCCCCCTACGGCCCCTAGAGGCCCGGCAAGCCCCCCCCTTTAGCCCCGCCCCTTCCGGCTTTAGCCCCGCCCCTTCCGGCTTTAGCCCCGCCCACCCCGCCCTTGGCCCCGCCCATTTTCCCTTTAGCCACGCCCATTCCGCCTTCAGCCACGGCCTTTCCCCCTTTAGCCCTGCCCATACACGATTCTGCCTCGCCCATTCCCCTTTTAGCCTCCCCCCTACGGCCCCTAGAGCCCCGGCAAGCCCCCCCCCTTTAGCCCCGCCCCTCCTGGCTTTAGCCCCGCCCACTCCGGCTTTAGCCCCGCCCACTCCGCCCTTAGCCCCGCCCACCCCGCCCTTGGCCCCGCCCATTCCCCCTTTAGCCACGCCCATTCCGCCTTCAGCCACGGCCTTTCCCCCTTTAGCCCTGCCCATACACGATTCTGCCTCGCCCATTCCCCTTTTAGCCTCCCCCCTACGGCCCCTAGAGCCCCGGCAAGCCTCCCCTTTAGCCCCGCCCCTTCCGGCTTTAGCCCCGCCCACTCCGGCTTTAGCCCCGCCCACTGCGCCCTTGGCCCCGCCCACCCCGCCCTTGGCCCCGCCCACCCCGCCCTTGGCCCCGCCCATTCCCCCTTTAGCCACGCCCATTCCGCCTTCAGCCACGGCCTTTCCCCCTTTAGCCCTGCCCATACACGATTCTGCCTCGCCCATTCCCCTTTTAGCCTCCCCCCTACGGCCCCTAGAGGCCCGGCAAGCCTCCCCCTTTAGCCCCGCCCCTTCCGGCTTTAGCCCCGCCCACTCCGCCCTTAGCCCCGCCCACCCCGCCCTTGGCCCCGCTCACCCCGCCCTTGTCCCCGCCCATTCCCCCTTTAGCCACGCCCATTCCGCCTTCAGCCACGGCCTTTCCCCCTTTAGCCCTGCCCATACACGATTCTGCCTCGCCCATTCCCCTTTTAGCCTCCCCCCTACGGCCCCTAGAGCCCCGGCAAGCCCCCCCCTTTAGCCCCGCCCCTTCCGGCTTTAGCCCCGCCCACTCCGGCTTTAGCCCCGCCCACCCCGCCCTTAGCCCCGCCCAGCGCGCCCTTGGCCCCGCCCATTTTCCCTTTAGCCACGCCCATTCCGCCTTCAGCCACGGCCTTTCCCCCTTTAGCCCTGCCCATACACGATTCTGCCTCGCCCATTCCCCTTTTAGCCTCCCCCCTACGGCCCCTAGAGGCCCGGCAAGCCCCCCCCCTTTAGCCCCGCCCCTTCCGGCTTTAGCCCCGCCCACTCCGCCCTTAGCCCCGCCCACCCCGCCCTTGGCCCCGCCCACCCCGCCCTTGGCCCCGCCCATTTTCCCTTTAGCCACGCCCATTCCGCCTTCAGCCACGGCCTTTCCCCCTTTAGCCCTGCCTATACACGATTCTGCCTCGCCCATTCCCCTTTTAGCCTCCCCCCTACGGCCCCTAGAGCCCCGGCAAGCCCCCCCCCTTTAGCCCCGCCCCTTCCGGCTTTCGCCCCGCCCACTCCGGCTTTAGCCCCGCCCACTCCGCCCTTAGCCCCGCCCACCCCGCCCTTGGCTTCGCCCATTCCCCCTTTAGCCACGCCCATTCCGCCTTCAGCCACGGCCTTTCCCCCTTTAGCCCTGCCCATACACGATTCTGCCTCGCCCATTCCCCTTTTAGCCTCCCCCCTACGGCCCCTAGAGCCCCGGCAAGCCCCCCTTTAGCCCCGCCCCTTCCGGATTTAGCCCCGCCCCTTCCGGCTTTAACCCCGCCCACCCCGCCCTTGGCCCCGCCCATTCCCCCTTTAGCCACGCCCATTCCGCCTTCAGCCACGGCCTTTCCCCCTTTAGCCCTGCCCATACACGATTCTGCCTCGCCCATTCCCCTTTTAGCCTCCCCCCTACGGCCCCTAGAGCCCCGGCAAGCCCCCCCCCCTTTAGCCCCGCCCCTTCCGGCTTTCGCCCCGCCCACTCCGGCTTTAGCCCCGCCCACTCCGCCCTTAGCCCCGCCCACCCCGCCCTTGGCCCCGCCCATTCCCCCTTTAGCCACGCCCATTCCGCCTTCAGCCACGGCCTTTCCCCCTTTAGCCCTGCCCATACACGATTCTGCCTCGCCCATTCCCCTTTTAGCCTCCCCCCTACGGCCCCTAGAGCCCCGGCAAGCCCCCCCTTTAGCCCCGCCCCTTCCGGCTTTCGCCCCGCCCACTCCGGCTTTAGCCCCGCCCACTCCGCCCTTAGCCCCGCCCACCCCGCCCTTGGCCCCGCCCATTCCCCCTTTAGCCACGCCCATTCCGCCTTCAGCCACGGCCTTTCCCCCTTTAGCCCTGCCCATACACGATTCTGCCTCGCCCATTCCCCTTTTAGCCTCCCCCCTACGGCCCCTAGAGCCCCGGCAAGCCCCCCCCTTTAGCCCCGCCCCTTCCGGCTTTAGCCCCGCCCACTCCGCCCTTAGCCCCGCCCACCCCGCCCTTGGCCCCGTTCACCACGCCCTTGGCCCCGCCCATTCCCCCTTTAGCCACGCCCATTCCGCCTTCAGCCACGGCCTTTCCCCCTTTAGCCCTGCCCATACACGATTCTGCCTCGCCCATTCCCCTTTTAGCCTCCCCCCTACGGCCCCTAGAGCCCCGGCAAGCCCCCCCCTGTAGCCCCGCCCCTTCCGGCTTTAGCCCCGCCCCTTCCGGCTTTAGCCCCGCCCCTTCCGGCTTTAGCCCCGCCCACCCCGCCCTTGGCCCCGCCCATTCCCCCTTTAGCCACGCCCATTCCGCCTTCAGCCACGGCCTTTCCCCCTTTAGCCCTGCCCATACACGATTCTGCCTCGCCCATTCCCCTTTTAGCCTCCCCCCTACGGCCCCTAGAGCCCCGGCAAGCCCCCCCCTTTAGCCCCGCCCCTTCCGGCTTTAGCCCCGCCCACTCCGCCCTTAGCCCCGCCCGCCCCGCCCTTGGCCCCGCCCATTCCCCCTTTACCCACGCCCATTCCGCCTTCAGCCACGGCCTTTCCCCCTTTAGCCCTGCCCATACACGATTGTGCCTTGCCCATTCCCCTTTTAGCCTCCCCCCTACGGCCCCTAGAGCCCCGGCAAGCCCCCCCCCCTTTAGCCCCGCCCCTTCCGGCTTTCGCCCCGCCCACTCCGGCTTTAGCCCCGCCCACTCCGCCCTTAGCCCCGCCCACCCCGCCCTTGGCCCCGCCCATTCCCCCTTTAGCCACGCCCATTCCGCCTTCAGCCACGGCCTTTCCCCCTTTAGCCCTGCCCATACACGATTCTGCCTCGCCCATTCCCCTTTTAGCCTCCCCCCTACGGCCCCTAGAGCCCCGGCAAGCCTCCCCCTTTAGCCCCGCCCCTTCCGGCTTTAGCCCCGCCCACTCCGCCCTTAGCCCCGCCCACCCCGCCCTTGGCCCCGCCCATTCCCCCTTTAGCCACGCCCATTCCGCCTTCAGCCACGGCCTTTCCCCCTTTAGCCCTGCCCATACACGATTCTGCCTCGCCCATTCCCCTTTTAGCCTCCCCCCTACGGCCCCTAGAGCCCCGGCAAGGCCCCCCCCTTTAGCCCCGCCCCTTCCGGCTTTAGCCCCGCCCACTCCGCCCTTAGCCCCGCCCACTCCGGCTTTAGCCCCGCCCACCCCGCCCTTGGCCCCGCCCATTTTCCCTTTAGCCACGCCCATTCCGCCTTCAGCCACGGCCTTTCCCCCTTTAGCCCTGCCTATACACGATTCTGCCTCGCCCATTCCCCTTTTAGCCTCCCCCCTACGGCCCCTAGAGCCCCGGCAAGGCCCCCCCCTTTAGCCCCGCCCCTTCCGGCTTTAGCCCCGCCCACTCCGCCCTTAGCCCCGCCCACTCCGCCCTTAGCCCCGCCCACTCCGCCCTTAGCCCCGCCCACCCCGCCCTTGGCCCCGCCCATTTTCCCTTTAGCCACGCCCATTCCGCCTTCAGCCACGGCCTTTCCCCCTTTAGCCCTGCCTATACACGATTCTGCCTCGCCCATTCCCCTTTTAGCCTCCCCCCTACGGCCCCTAGAGCCCCGGCAAGCCCCCCTTTAGCCCCGCCCCTTCCGGCTTTAGCCCCGCCCCTTCCGGCTTTAGCCCCGCCCACCCCGCCCTTGGCCCCGCCCATTTTCCCTTTAGCCACGCCCATTCCGCCTTCAGCCACGGCCTTTCCCCCTTTAGCCCTGCCCATACACGATTCTGCCTCGCCCATTCCCCTTTTAGCCTCCCCCCTACGGCCCCTAGAGCCCCGGCAAGCCCCCCCCCTTTAGCCCCGCCCCTCCTGGCTTTAGCCCCGCCCACTCCGGCTTTAGCCCCGCCCACTACGCCCTTAGCCCCGCCCACCCCGCCCTTGGCCCCGCCCATTCCCCCTTTAGCCACGCCCATTCCGCCTTCAGCCACGGCCTTTCCCCCTTTAGCCCTGCCCATACACGATTCTGCCTCGCCCATTCCCCTTTTAGCCTCCCCCCTACGGCCCCTAGAGCCCCGGCAAGCCTCCCCTTTAGCCCCGCCCCTTCCGGCTTTAGCCCCGCCCCTTCCGGCTTTAGCCCCGCCCACCCCGCCCTTAGCCCCGCCCAGCGCGCCCTTGGCCCCGCCCATTTTCCCTTTAGCCACGCCCATTCCGCCTTCAGCCACGGCCTTTCCCCCTTTAGCCCTGCCCATACACGATTCTGCCTCGCCCATTCCCCTTTTAGCCTCCCCCCTACGGCCCCTAGAGGCCCGGCAAGCCCCCCCCTTTAGCCCCGCCCCTTCCGGCTTTAGCCCCGCCCACTCCGCCCTTAGCCCCGCCCACCCCGCCCTTGGCCCCGCCCACCCCGCCCTTGGCCCCGCCCATTTTCCCTTTAGCCACGCCCATTCCGCCTTCAGCCACGGCCTTTCCCCCTTTAGCCCTGCCTATACACGATTCTGCCTCGCCCATTCCCCTTTTAGCCTCCCCCCTACGGCCCCTAGAGCCCCGGCAAGCCCCCCCCCTTTAGCCCCGCCCCTTCCTGCTTTAGCCCCGCCCCTTCCGGCTTTAGCCCCGCCCACCCCGCCCTTGGCCCCGCCCACCCCGCCCTTGGCCCCGCCCATTCCCCCTTTAGCCACGCCCATTCCGCCTTCAGCCACGGCCTTTCCCCCTTTAGCCCTGCCCATACACGATTCTGCCTCGCCCATTCCCCTTTTAGCCTCCCCCCTACGGCCCCTAGAGCCCCGGCAAGCCCCCCCCCTTTAGCCCCGCCCCTTCCGGCTTTCGCCCCGCCCACTCCGGCTTTAGCCCCGCCCACTCCGCCCTTAGCCCCGCCCACCCCGCCCTTGGCTTCGCCCATTCCCCCTTTAGCCACGCCCATTCCGCCTTCAGCCACGGCCTTTCCCCCTTTAGCCCTGCCCATACACGATTCTGCCTCGCCCATTCCCCTTTTAGCCTCCCCCCTACGGCCCCTAGAGCCCCGGCAAGCCCCCCCCTTTAGCCCCGCCCCTTCCGGCTTTAGCCCCGCCCCTTCCGGCTTTAGCCCCGCCCACTCCGCCCTTAGCCCCGCCCACCCCGCCCTTGGCCCCGCCCATTTTCCCTTTAGCCACGCCCATTCCGCCTTCAGCCACGGCCTTTCCCCCTTTAGCCCTGCCCATACACGATTCTGCCTCGCCCATTCCCCTTTTAGCCTCCCCCCTACGGCCCCTAGAGCCCCGGCAAGCCCCCCCCTTTAGCCCCGCCCCTTCCGGCTTTAGCCCCGCCCACTCCGCCCTTAGCCCCGCCCACCCCGCCCTTGGCCCCGCCCACCCCGCCCTTGGCCCCGCCCATTCCCCCTTTAGCCACGCCCATTCCGCCTTCAGCCACGGCCTTTCCCCCTTTAGCCCTGCCCATACACGATTCTGCCTCGCCCATTCCCCTTTTAGCCTCCCCCCTACGGCCCCTAGAGCCCCGGCAAGCCCCCCCTTTAGCCCCGCCCCTTCCGGCTTTAGCCCCGCCCGCTCCGCCCTTAGCCCCGCCCACCCCGCCCTTGGCCCCGCCCATTCCCCCTTTAGCCACGCCCATTCCGCCTTCAGCCACGGCCTTTCCCCCTTTAGCCCTGCCCATACACGATTCTGCCTCGCCCATTCCCCTTTTAGCCTCCCCCCTACGGCCCCTGGAGGCCCGGCAAGCCCCCCCCCTTTAGCCCCGCCCCTTCCGGCTTTAGCCCCGCCCCTTCCGGCTTTAGCCCCGCCCACTCCGCCCTTAGCCCCGCCCACCCCGCCCTTGGCCCCGCCCATTTTCCTTTTAGCCACGCCCATTCCGCCTTTAACCACGGCCTTTCCCCCTTTAGCCCTGCCCATACACGATTCTGCCTCGCCCATTCCCCTTTTAGCCTCCCCCCTACGGCCCCTAGAGCCCCGGCAAGCCCCCCCTTTAGCCCTGCCCCTTCCGGCTTTAGCCCCGCCCCTTCCGGCTTTAGCCCCGCCCACCCCGCCCTTGGCCCCGCCCATTTTCCCTTTAGCCACGCCCATTCCGCCTTCAGCCACGGCCTTTCCCCCTTTAGCCCTGCCCATACACGATTCTGCCTCGCCCATTCCCCTTTTAGCCTCCCCCCTACGGCCCCTAGAGCCCCGGCAAGCCCCCCCCTTTAGCCCCGCCCCTTCCGGCTTTAGCCCCGCCCACTCCGCCCTTAGCCCCGCCCACCCCGCCCTTGGCCCCGCCCATTTTCCTTTTAGCCGCGCCCATTCCGCCTTTAGCCACGGCCTTTCCCCCTTTAGCCCTGCCCATACACGATTCTGCCTCGCCCATTCCCCTTTTAGCCTCCCCCCTACGGCCCCTAGAGCCCCGGCAAGCCCCCCCCCTTTAGCCCCGCCCCTTCCGGCTTTAGCCCCGCCCCTTCCGGCTTTAGCCCCGCCCACCGCGCCCTTGGCCCCGCCCATTTTCCCTTTAGCCACGCCCATTCCGCCTTCAGCCACGGCCTTTCCCCCTTTAGCCCTGCCCATACACGATTCTGCCTCGCCCATTCCCCTTTTAGCCTCCCCCCTACGGCCCCTAGAGCCCCGGCAAGCCCCCCCCCTTTAGCCCCGCCCCTCCTGGCTTTAGCCCCGCCCACTCCGGCTTTAGCCCCGCCCACTCCGCCCTTAGCCCCGCCCACCCCGCCCTTGGCCCCGCCCATTCCCCCTTTAGCCACGCCCATTCCGCCTTCAGCCACGGCCTTTCCCCCTTTAGCCCTGCCCATACACGATTCTGCCTCGCCCATTCCCCTTTTAGCCTCCCCCCTACGGCCCCTAGAGCCCCGGCAAGCCTCCCCTTTAGCCCCGCCCCTTCCGGCTTTAGCCCCGCCCCTTCCGGCTTTAGCCCCGCCCACTGCGCCCTTGGCCCCGCCCACCCCGCCCTTGGCCCCGCCCACCCCGCCCTTGGCCCCGCCCATTCCCCCTTTAGCCACGCCCATTCCGCCTTCAGCCACGGCCTTTCCCCCTTTAGCCCTGCCCATACACGATTCTGCCTCGCCCATTCCCCTTTTAGCCTCCCCCCTACGGCCCCTAGAGCCCCGGCAAGCCCCCCCCCTTTAGCCCCGCCCCTTCCGGCTTTCGCCCCGCCCACTCCGGCTTTAGCCCCGCCCACTCCGCCCTTAGCCCCGCCCACCCCGCCCTTGGCTTCGCCCATTCCCCCTTTAGCCACGCCCATTCCGCCTTCAGCCACGGCCTTTCCCCCTTTAGCCCTGCCCATACACGATTCTGCCTCGCCCATTCCCCTTTTAGCCTCCCCCCTACGGCCCCTAGAGGCCCGGCAAGCCCCCCCCTTTAGCCCCGCCCCTTCCGGCTTTAGCCCCGCCCACTCCGCCCTTAGCCCCGCCCACTCCGCCCTTAGCCCCGCCCACCCCGCCCTTGGCCCCGCCCATTTTCCCTTTAGCCACGCCCATTCCGCCTTCAGCCACGGCCTTTCCCCCTTTAGCCCTGCCCATACACGATTCTGCCTCGCCCATTCCCCTTTAGCCTCCCCCCTACGGCCCCTAGAGCCCCGGCAAGCCCCCCCCCTTTAGCCCCGCCCCTTCCGGCTTTAGCCCCGCCCACCCCGCCCTTGGCCCCGCCCACCCCGCCCTTGGCCCCGCCCACCCCGCCCTTGGCCCCGCCCATTCCCCCTTTAGCCACGCCCATTCCGCCTTCAGCCACGGCCTTTCCCCCTTTAGCCCTGCCCATACACGATTCTGCCTCGCCCATTCCCCTTTTAGCCTCCCCCCTACGGCCCCTAGAGCCCCGGCAAGCCTCCCCTTTAGCCCCGCCCCTTCCGGCTTTAGCCCCGCCCCTTCCGGATTTAGCCCCGCCCACCCCGCCCTTGGCCCCGCCCACCCCGCCCTTGGCCCCGCCCATTCCCCCTTTAGCCACGCCCATTCCGCCTTCAGCCACGGCCTTTCCCCCTTTAGCCCTGCCCATACACGATTCTGCCTCGCCCATTCCCCTTTTAGCCTCCCCCCTACGGCCCCTAGAGCCCCGGCAAGCCCCCCTTTAGCCCCGCCCCTTCCGGCTTTAGCCCCGCCCACTCCGCCCTTAGCCCCGCCCACCGCGCCCTTGGCCCCGCCCATTTTCCCTTTAGCCACGCCCATTCCGCCTTCAGCCACGGCCTTTCCCCCTTTAGCCCTGCCCATACACGATTCTGCCTCGCCCATTCCCCTTTTAGCCTCCCCCCTACGGCCCCTAGAGGCCCGGCAAGCCCCCCCTTTAGCCCCGCCCCTTCCGGCTTTAGCCCCGCCCCTTCCGGCTTTAGCCCCGCCCACTCCGCTTTTAGCCCCGCCCACCCCGCCCTTGGCCCCGCCCATTTTCCTTTTAGCCACGCCCATTCCGCCTTTAGCCACGGCCTTTCCCCCTTTAGCCCTGCCCATACACGATTCTGCCTCGCCCATTCCCCTTTTAGCCTCCCCCCTACGGCCCCTAGAGCCCCGGCAAGCCCCCCCCCTTTAGCTCCGCCCCTTCCGGCTTTAGCCCCGCCCCTTCCGGCTTTAGCCCCGCCCACCCCGCCCTTGGCCCCGCCCATTTTACCTTTAGCCACGCCCATTCCGCCTTCAGCCACGGCCTTTCCCCCTTTAGCCCTGCCCATACACGATTCTGCCTTGCCCATTCCCCTTTTAGCCTCCCCCCTACGGCCCCTAGAGCCCCGGCAAGCCTCCCCTTTAGCCCCGCCCCTTCCGGCTTTAGCCCCGCCCCTTCCGGCTTTAGCCCCGCCCACTCCGCCCTTGGCCCCGCCCACCCCGCCCTTGGCCCCGCCCATTCCCCCTTTAGCCACGCCCATTCCGCCTTCAGCCACGGCCTTTCCCCCTTTAGCCCTGCCCATACACGATTCTGCCTCGCCCATTCCCCTTTTAGCCTCCCCCCTACGGCCCCTAGAGCCCCGGCAAGCCCCCCTTTAGCCCCGCCCCTTCCGGGTTTAGCCCCGCCCACTCCGCCCTTAGCCCCGCCCACCGCGCCCTTGGCCCCGCCCATTTTCCCTTTAGCCACGCCCATTCCGCCTTCAGCCACGGCCTTTCCCCCTTTAGCCCTGCCCATACACGATTCTGCCTCGCCCATTCCCCTTTTAGCCTCCCCCCTACGGCCCCTAGAGGCCCGGCAAGCCTCCCCCTTTAGCCCCGCCCCTTCCGGCTTTAGCCCCGCCCACTCCGCCCTTAGCCCCGCCCACCCCGCCCTTGGCCTCGCTCACCCCGCCCTTGTCCCCGCCCATTCCCCCTTTAGCCACGCCCATTCCGCCTTCAGCCACGGCCTTTCCCCCTTTAGCCCTGCCCATACACGATTCTGCCTCGCCCATTCCCCTTTTAGCCTCCCCCCTACGGCCCCTAGAGCCCCGGCAAGCCCCCCCCTTTAGCCCCGCCCCTTCCGGCTTTAGCCCCGCCCACTCCGGCTTTAGCCCCGCCCACTCCGCCCTTAGCCCCGCCCACCCCGCCCTTGGCCCCGCCCATTCCCACCTTTAGCCACGCCCATTCCGCCTTCAGCCACGGCCTTTCCCCCTTTAGCCCTGCCCATACACGATTCTGCCTCGCCCATTCCCCTTTTAGCCTCCCCCCTACGGCCCCTAGAGCCCCGGCAAGCCCCCCCCCTTTAGCCCCGCCCCTTCCGGCTTTAGCCCCGCCCACTCCGGCTTTAGCCCCGCCCACCCCGCCCTTAGCCCCGCCCAGCGCGCCCTTGGCCCCGCCCATTTTCCCTTTAGCCACGCCCATTCCGCCTTCAGCCACGGCCTTTCCCCCTTTAGCCCTGCCCATACACGATTCTGCCTCGCCCATTCCCCTTTTAGCCTCCCCCCTACGGCCCCTAGAGCCCCGGCAAGCCCCCCCTTTAGCCCCGCCCCTTCCGGCTTTAGCCCCGCCCACTCCGCCCTTAGCCCCGCCCCCCCCGCCCTTGGCCCCGCCCATTCCCCCTTTAGCCACGCCCATTCCGCCTTCAGCCACGGCCTTTCCCCCTTTAGCCCTGCCCATACACGATTCTGCCTCGCCCATTCCCCTTTTAGCCTCCCCCCTACGGCCCCTAGAGCCCCGGCAAGCCCCCCCCTTTAGCCCCGCCCCTTCCGGCTTTAGCCACGCCCACTCCGCCCTTAGCCCCGCCCACCCCGCCCTTGGCCCCGCCCATTCCCCCTTTAGCCACGCCCATTCCGCCTTCAGCCACGGCCTTTCCCCCTTTAGCCCTGCCCATACACGATTCTGCCTCGCCCATTCCCCTTTTAGCCTCCCCCCTACGGCCCCTAGAGCCCCGGCAAGCCCCCCCCCCTTTAGCCCCGCCCCTTCCGGCTTTAGCCCCGCCCACTCCGGCTTTAGCCCCGCCCACTCCGCCCTTAGCCCCGCCCACCCCGCCCTTGGCCCCGCCCATTCCCCCTTTAGCCACGCCCATTCCGCCTTCAGCCACGGCCTTTCCCCCTTTAGCCCTGCCCATACACGATTCTGCCTCGCCCATTCCCCTTTTAGCCTCCCCCCTACGGCCCCTAGAGCCCCGGCAAGCCCCCCCTTTAGCCCCGCCCCTTCCGGCTTTAGCCCCGCCCCTTCCGGCTTTAGCCCCGCCCACCCCGCCCTTGGCCCCGCCCACCCCGCCCTTGGCCCCGCCCATTCCCCCTTTAGCCACGCCCATTCCGCCTTCAGCCACGGCCTTTCCCCCTTTAGCCCTGCCCATACACGATTCTGCCTCGCCCATTCCCCTTTTAGCCTCCCCCCTACGGCCCCTAGAGCCCCGGCAAGCCCCCCCCTTTAGCCCCGCCCCTTCCGGCTTTAGCCCCGCCCACTCCGCCCTTAGCCCCGCCCGCCCCGCCCTTGGCCCCGCCCATTCCCCCTTTAGCCACGCCCATTCCGCCTTCAGCCACGGCCTTTCCCCCTTTAGCCCTGCCCATACACGATTCTGCCTAGCCCATTCCCCTTTTAGCCTCCCCCCTACGGCCCCTAGAGCCCCGGCAAGCCCCCCCCCTTTAGCCCCGCCCCTTCCGGCTTTCGCCCCGCCCACTCCGGCTTTAGCCCCGCCCACTCCGCCCTTAGCCTTGCCCACCCCGCCCTTGGCCCCGCCCATTCCCCCTTTAGCCACGCCCATTCCGCCTTCAGCCACGGCCTTTCCCCCTTTAGCCCTGCCCATACACGATTCTGCCTCGCCCATTCCCCTTTTAGCCTCCCCCCCTACGGCCCCTAGAGCCCCGGCAAGCCTCCCCCTTTAGCCCCGCCCCTTCCGGCTTTAGCCCCGCCCACTCCGCCCTTAGCCCCGCCCACCCCGCCCTTGGCCCCGCCCATTCCCCCTTTAGCCACGCCCATTCCGCCTTCAGCCACGGCCTTTCCCCCTTTAGCCCTGCCCATACACGATTCTGCCTCGCCCATTCCCCTTTTAGCCTCCCCCCTACGGCCCCTAGAGCCCCGGCAAGGCCCCCCCCTTTAGCCCCGCCCCTTCCGGCTTTAGCCCCGCCCACTTCGCCCTTAGCCCCGCCCACTCCGCCCTTAGCCCCGCCCACCCCGCCCTTGGCCCCGCCCATTCCCCCTTTAGCCACGCCCATTCCGCCTTCAGCCACGGCCTTTCCCCCTTTAGCCCTGCCCATACACGATTCTGCCTCGCCCATTCCCCTTTTAGCCTCCCCCCTACGGCCCCTAGAGCCCCGGCAAGCCCCCCCTTTAGCCCCGCCCCTTCCGGCTTTAGCCCCGCCCCTTCCGGCTTTAGCCCCGCCCACCCCGCCCTTGGCCCCGCCCATTCCCCCTTTAGCCACGCCCATTCCGCCTTCAGCCACGGCCTTTCCCCCTTTAGCCCTGCCCATACACGATTCTGCCTCGCCCATTCCCCTTTTAGCCTCCCCCCTACGGCCCCTAGAGCCCCGGCAAGCCCCCCCCTTTAGCCCCGCCCCTTCCGGCTTTAGCCCCGCCCACTCCGGCTTTAGCCCCGCCCACTCCGCCCTTAGCCCCGCCCACCCCGCCCTTGGCCCCGCCCATTCCCCCTTTAGCCACGCCCATTCCGCCTTCAGCCACGGCCTTTCCCCCTTTAGCCCTGCCCATACACGATTCTGCCTCGCCCATTCCCCTTTTAGCCTCCCCCCTACGGCCCCTAGAGCCCCGGCAAGCCCCCCCCTTTAGCCCCGCCCCTTCCGGCTTTAGCCCCGCCCACTCCGGCTTTAGCCCCGCCCACCCCGCCCTTAGCCCCGCCCAGCGCGCCCTTGGCCCCGCCCATTTTCCCTTTAGCCACGCCCATTCCGCCTTCAGCCACGGCCTTTCCCCCTTTAGCCCTGCCCATACACGATTCTGCCTCGCCCATTCCCCTTTTAGCCTCCCCCCTACGGCCCCTAGAGCCCCGGCAAGCCCCCCCTTTAGCCCCGCCCCTTCCGGCTTTAGCCCCGCCCACTCCGCCCTTAGCCCCGCCCCCCCCGCCCTTGGCCCCGCCCATTCCCCCTTTAGCCACGCCCATTCCGCCTTCAGCCACGGCCTTTCCCCCTTTAGCCCTGCCCATACACGATTCTGCCTCGCCCATTCCCCTTTTAGCCTCCCCCCTACGGCCCCTAGAGCCCCGGCAAGCCCCCCCCTTTAGCCCCGCCCCTTCCGGCTTTAGCCACGCCCACTCCGCCCTTAGCCCCGCCCACCCCGCCCTTGGCCCCGCCCATTCCCCCTTTAGCCACGCCCATTCCGCCTTCAGCCACGGCCTTTCCCCCTTTAGCCCTGCCCATACACGATTCTGCCTCGCCCATTCCCCTTTTAGCCTCCCCCCTACGGCCCCTAGAGCCCCGGCAAGCCCCCCCCCCTTTAGCCCCGCCCCTTCCGGCTTTAGCCCCGCCCACTCCGGCTTTAGCCCCGCCCACTCCGCCCTTAGCCCCGCCCACCCCGCCCTTGGCCCCGCCCATTCCCCCTTTAGCCACGCCCATTCCGCCTTCAGCCACGGCCTTTCCCCCTTTAGCCCTGCCCATACACGATTCTGCCTCGCCCATTCCCCTTTTAGCCTCCCCCCTACGGCCCCTAGAGCCCCGGCAAGCCCCCCCCTTTAGCCCCGCCCCTTCCGGCTTTAGCCCCGCCCCTTCCGGCTTTAGCCCCGCCCACCCCGCCCTTGGCCCCGCCCACCCCGCCCTTGGCCCCGCCCATTCCCCCTTTAGCCACGCCCATTCCGCCTTCAGCCACGGCCTTTCCCCCTTTAGCCCTGCCCATACACGATTCTGCCTCGCCCATTCCCCTTTTAGCCTCCCCCCTACGGCCCCTAGAGCCCCGGCAAGCCCCCCCCTTTAGCCCCGCCCCTTCCGGCTTTAGCCCCGCCCACTCCGCCCTTAGCCCCGCCCGCCCCGCCCTTGGCCCCGCCCATTCCCCCTTTAGCCACGCCCATTCCGCCTTCAGCCACGGCCTTTCCCCCTTTAGCCCTGCCCATACACGATTCTGCCTAGCCCATTCCCCTTTTAGCCTCCCCCCTACGGCCCCTAGAGCCCCGGCAAGCCCCCCCCCTTTAGCCCCGCCCCTTCCGGCTTTCGCCCCGCCCACTCCGGCTTTAGCCCCGCCCACTCCGCCCTTAGCCTTGCCCACCCCGCCCTTGGCCCCGCCCATTCCCCCTTTAGCCACGCCCATTCCGCCTTCAGCCACGGCCTTTCCCCCTTTAGCCCTGCCCATACACGATTCTGCCTCGCCCATTCCCCTTTTAGCCTCCCCCCCTACGGCCCCTAGAGCCCCGGCAAGCCTCCCCCTTTAGCCCCGCCCCTTCCGGCTTTAGCCCCGCCCACTCCGCCCTTAGCCCCGCCCACCCCGCCCTTGGCCCCGCCCATTCCCCCTTTAGCCACGCCCATTCCGCCTTCAGCCACGGCCTTTCCCCCTTTAGCCCTGCCCATACACGATTCTGCCTCGCCCATTCCCCTTTTAGCCTCCCCCCTACGGCCCCTAGAGCCCCGGCAAGGCCCCCCCCTTTAGCCCCGCCCCTTCCGGCTTTAGCCCCGCCCACTTCGCCCTTAGCCCCGCCCACTCCGCCCTTAGCCCCGCCCACCCCGCCCTTGGCCCCGCCCATTCCCCCTTTAGCCACGCCCATTCCGCCTTCAGCCACGGCCTTTCCCCCTTTAGCCCTGCCCATACACGATTCTGCCTCGCCCATTCCCCTTTTAGCCTCCCCCCTACGGCCCCTAGAGCCCCGGCAAGCCCCCCCTTTAGCCCCGCCCCTTCCGGCTTTAGCCCCGCCCCTTCCGGCTTTAGCCCCGCCCACCCCGCCCTTGGCCCCGCCCATTCCCCCTTTAGCCACGCCCATTCCGCCTTCAGCCACGGCCTTTCCCCCTTTAGCCCTGCCCATACACGATTCTGCCTCGCCCATTCCCCTTTTAGCCTCCCCCCTACGGCCCCTAGAGCCCCGGCAAGCCCCCCCCTTTAGCCCCGCCCCTTCCGGCTTTAGCCCCGCCCACTCCGGCTTTAGCCCCGCCCACTCCGCCCTTAGCCCCGCCCACCCCGCCCTTGGCCCCGCCCATTCCCCCTTTAGCCACGCCCATTCCGCCTTCAGCCACGGCCTTTCCCCCTTTAGCCCTGCCCATACACGATTCTGCCTCGCCCATTCCCCTTTTAGCCTCCCCCCTACGGCCCCTAGAGCCCCGGCAAGCCCCCCCCTTTAGCCCCGCCCCTTCCGGCTTTAGCCCCGCCCACTCCGGCTTTAGCCCCGCCCACCCCGCCCTTAGCCCCGCCCACCCCGCCCTTGGCCCCGCCCATTTTCCCTTTAGCCACGCCCATTCCGCCTTCAGCCACGGCCTTTCCCCCTTTAGCCCTGCCCATACACGATTCTGCCTCGCCCATTCCCCTTTTAGCCTCCCCCCTACGGCCCCTAGAGCCCCGGCAAGCCCCCCCTTTAGCCCCGCCCCTTCCGGCTTTAGCCCCGCCCACTCCGCCCTTAGCCCCGCCCCCCCCGCCCTTGGCCCCGCCCATTCCCCCTTTAGCCACGCCCATTCCGCCTTCAGCCACGGCCTTTCCCCCTTTAGCCCTGCCCATACACGATTCTGCCTCGCCCATTCCCCTTTTAGCCTCCCCCCTACGGCCCCTAGTGCCCCGGCAAGCCCCCCCCTTTAGCCCCGCCCCTTCCGGCTTTAGCCACGCCCACTCCGCCCTTAGCCCCGCCCACCCCGCCCTTGGCCCCGCCCATTCCCCCTTTAGCCACGCCCATTCCGCCTTCAGCCACGGCCTTTCCCCCTTTAGCCCTGCCCATACACGATTCTGCCTCGCCCATTCCCCTTTTAGCCTCCCCCCTACGGCCCCTAGAGCCCCGGCAAGCCCCCCCCCCTTTAGCCCCGCCCCTTCCGGCTTTAGCCCCGCCCACTCCGGCTTTAGCCCCGCCCACTCCGCCCTTAGCCCCGCCCACCCCGCCCTTGGCCCCGCCCATTCCCCCTTTAGCCACGCCCATTCCGCCTTCAGCCACGGCCTTTCCCCCTTTAGCCCTGCCCATACACGATTCTGCCTCGCCCATTCCCCTTTTAGCCTCCCCCCTACGGCCCCTAGAGCCCCGGCAAGCCCCCCCCTTTAGCCCCGCCCCTTCCGGCTTTAGCCCCGCCCCTTCCGGCTTTAGCCCCGCCCACCCCGCCCTTGGCCCCGCCCACCCCGCCCTTGGCCCCGCCCATTCCCCCTTTAGCCACGCCCATTCCGCCTTCAGCCACGGCCTTTCCCCCTTTAGCCCTGCCCATACACGATTCTGCCTCGCCCATTCCCCTTTTAGCCTCCCCCCTACGGCCCCTAGAGCCCCGGCAAGCCCCCCCCTTTAGCCCCGCCCCTTCCGGCTTTAGCCCCGCCCACTCCGCCCTTAGCCCCGCCCGCCCCGCCCTTGGCCCCGCCCATTCCCCCTTTAGCCACGCCCATTCCGCCTTCAGCCACGGCCTTTCCCCCTTTAGCCCTGCCCATACACGATTCTGCCTAGCCCATTCCCCTTTTAGCCTCCCCCCTACGGCCCCTAGAGCCCCGGCAAGCCCCCCCCCTTTAGCCCCGCCCCTTCCGGCTTTCGCCCCGCCCACTCCGGCTTTAGCCCCGCCCACTCCGCCCTTAGCCTTGCCCACCCCGCCCTTGGCCCCGCCCATTCCCCCTTTAGCCACGCCCATTCCGCCTTCAGCCACGGCCTTTCCCCCTTTAGCCCTGCCCATACACGATTCTGCCTCGCCCATTCCCCTTTTAGCCTCCCCCCCTACGGCCCCTAGAGCCCCGGCAAGCCTCCCCCTTTAGCCCCGCCCCTTCCGGCTTTAGCCCCGCCCACTCCGCCCTTAGCCCCGCCCACCCCGCCCTTGGCCCCGCCCATTCCCCCTTTAGCCACGCCCATTCCGCCTTCAGCCACGGCCTTTCCCCCTTTAGCCCTGCCCATACACGATTCTGCCTCGCCCATTCCCCTTTTAGCCTCCCCCCTACGGCCCCTAGAGCCCCGGCAAGGCCCCCCCCTTTAGCCCCGCCCCTTCCGGCTTTAGCCCCGCCCACTTCGCCCTTAGCCCCGCCCACTCCGCCCTTAGCCCCGCCCACCCCGCCCTTGGCCCCGCCCATTCCCCCTTTAGCCACGCCCATTCCGCCTTCAGCCACGGCCTTTCCCCCTTTAGCCCTGCCCATACACGATTCTGCCTCGCCCATTCCCCTTTTAGCCTCCCCCCTACGGCCCCTAGAGCCCCGGCAAGCCCCCCCTTTAGCCCCGCCCCTTCCGGCTTTAGCCCCGCCCCTTCCGGCTTTAGCCCCGCCCACCCCGCCCTTGGCCCCGCCCATTCCCCCTTTAGCCACGCCCATTCCGCCTTCAGCCACGGCCTTTCCCCCTTTAGCCCTGCCCATACACGATTCTGCCTCGCCCATTCCCCTTTTAGCCTCCCCCCTACGGCCCCTAGAGCCCCGGCAAGCCCCCCCCTTTAGCCCCGCCCCTTCCGGCTTTAGCCCCGCCCACTCCGGCTTTAGCCCCGCCCACTCCGCCCTTAGCCCCGCCCACCCCGCCCTTGGCCCCGCCCATTCCCCCTTTAGCCACGCCCATTCCGCCTTCAGCCACGGCCTTTCCCCCTTTAGCCCTGCCCATACACGATTCTGCCTCGCCCATTCCCCTTTTAGCCTCCCCCCTACGGCCCCTAGAGCCCCGGCAAGCCCCCCCCTTTAGCCCCGCCCCTTCCGGCTTTAGCCCCGCCCACTCCGGCTTTAGCCCCGCCCACTCCGCCCTTAGCCCCGCCCACCCCGCCCTTGGCCCCGCCCATTTTCCCTTTAGCCACGCCCATTCCGCCTTCAGCCACGGCCTTTCCCCCTTTAGCCCTGCCCATACACGATTCTGCCTCGCCCATTCCCCTTTAGCCTCCCCCCTACGGCCCCTAGAGCCCCGGCAAGCCCCCCCCCCTCTAGCCCCGCCCCTTCCGGCTTTAGCCCCGCCCACTCCGCCCTTGGCCCCGCCCACCCCGCCCTTGGCCCCGCCCACCCCGCCCTTGGCCCCGCCCATTCCCCCTTTAGCCACGCCCATTCCGCCTTCAGCCACGGCCTTTCCCCCTTTAGCCCTGCCCATACACGATTCTGCCTCGCCCATTCCCCTTTTAGCCTCCCCCCTACGGCCCCTAGAGCCCCGGCAAGCCTCCCCTTTAGCCCCGCCCCTTCCGGCTTTAGCCCCGCCCCTTCCGGATTTAGCCCCGCCCACCCCGCCCTTGGCCCCGCCCACCCCGCCCTTGGCCCCGCCCATTCCCCCTTTAGCCACGCCCATTCCGCCTTCAGCCACGGCCTTTCCCCCTTTAGCCCTGCCCATACACGATTCTGCCTCGCCCATTCCCCTTTTAGCCTCCCCCCTACGGCCCCTAGAGCCCCGGCAAGCCCCCCTTTAGCCCCGCCCCTTCCGGCTTTAGCCCCGCCCACTCCGCCCTTAGCCCCGCCCACCGCGCCCTTGGCCCCGCCCATTTTCCCTTTAGCCACGCCCATTCCGCCTTCAGCCACGGCCTTTCCCCCTTTAGCCCTGCCCATACACGATTCTGCCTCGCCCATTCCCCTTTTAGCCTCCCCCCTACGGCCCCTAGAGGCCCGGCAACCCCCCCCTTTAGCCCCGCCCCTTCCGGCTTTAGCCCCGCCCCTTCCGGCTTTAGCCCCGCCCACTCCGCCCTTAGCCCCGCCCACCCCGCCCTTGGCCCCGCCCATTTTCCTTTTAGCCACGCCCATTCCGCCTTTAGCCACGGCCTTTCCCCCTTTAGCCCTGCCCATACACGATTCTGCCTCGCCCATTCCCCTTTTAGCCTCCCCCCTACGGCCCCTAGAGCCCCGGCAAGCCCCCCCTTTAGCCCCGCCCCTTCCGGCTTTAGCCCCGCCCACTCCGCCCTTAGCCCCGCCCACTCCGCCCTTAGCCCCGCCCACCCCGCCCTTGGCCCCGCCCATTCCCACCTTTAGCCACGCCCATTCCGCCTTCAGCCACGGCCTTTCCCCCTTTAGCCCTGCCCATACACGATTCTGCCTCGCCCATTGCCCTTTTAGCCTCCCCCCTACGGCCCCTAGAGCCCCCGGCAAGCCTCCCCTTTAGCCCCGCCCCTTCCGGCTTTAGCCCCGCCCCTTCCGGCTTTAGCCCCGCCCACTCCGCCCTTAGCCCCGCCCACCCCGCCCTTGGCCCCGCCCATTTTCCCTTTAGCCACGCCCATTCCGCCTTCAGCCACGGCCTTTCCCCCTTTAGCCCTGCCCATACACGATTCTGCCTCGCCCATTCCCCTTTTAGCCTCCCCCCTACGGCCCCTAGAGCCCCGGCAAGCCCCCCCCCTTTAGCCCCGCCCCTTCCGGCTTTAGCCCCGCCCACTCCGCCCTTGGCCCCGCCCACTCCGCCCTTGGCCCCGCCCATTTTCCCTTTAGCCACGCCCATTCCGCCTTCAGCCACGGCCTTTCCCCCTTTAGCCCTGCCTATACACGATTCTGCCTCGCCCATTCCCCTTTTAGCCTCCCCCCTACGGCCCCTAGAGCCCCGGCAAGCCCCCCCTTTAGCCTCGCCCCTTCCGGCTTTAGCCCCGCCCCTTCCGGCTTTAGCCCCGCCCACTCCGCCCTTAGCCCCGCCCACCCCGCCCCTTGGCCCCGCCCATTTTCCTTTTAGCCGCGCCCATTCCGCCTTTAGCCACGGCCTTTCCCCCTTTAGCCCTGCCCATACACGATTCTGCCTCGCCCATTCCCCTTTTAGCCTCCCCCCTACGGCCCCTAGAGCCCCGGCAAGCCCCCCCCCTTTAGCCCCGCCCCTTCCGGCTTTAGCCCCGCCCCTTCCGGCTTTAGCCCCGCCCACCCCCGCCCTTGGCCCCGGCCCATTTTCCCTTTAGCCACGCCCATTCCGCCTTCAGCCACGGCCTTTCCCCCTTTAGCCCTGCCCATACACGATTCTGCCTCGCCCATTCCCCTTTTAGCCTCCCCCCTACGGCCCCTAGAGCCCCGGCAAGCCCCCCCCCTTTAGCCCCGCCCCTCCTGGCTTTAGCCCCGCCCACTCCGGCTTTAGCCCCGCCCACTCCGCCCTTAGCCCCGCCCACCCCGCCCTTGGCCCCGCCCATTCCCCCTTTAGCCACGCCCATTCCGCCTTCAGCCACGGCCTTTCCCCCTTTAGCCCTGCCCATACACGATTCTGCCTCGCCCATTGCCCTTTTAGCCTCCCCCCTACGGCCCCTAGAGCCCCGGCAAGCCTCCCCTTTAGCCCCGCCCCTTCCGGCTTTAGCCCCGCCCCTTCCGGCTTTAGCCCCGCCCACTCCGCCCTTAGCCCCGCCCACCCCGCCCTTGGCCCCGCCCACCCCGCCCTTGGCCCCGCCCATTCCCCCTTTAGCCACGCCCATTCCGCCTTCAGCCACGGCCTTTCCCCCTTTAGCCCTGCCCATACACGATTCTGCCTCGCCCATTCCCCTTTTAGCCTCCCCCCTACGGCCCCCTAGAGGCCCGGCAAGCCTCCCCCTTTAGCCCCGCCCCTTCCGGCTTTAGCCCCGCCCACTCCGCCCTTAAGCCCCGCCCACCCCGCCCTTGGCCCCGCTCACCCCGCCCTTGTCCCCGCCCATTCCCCCTTTAGCCACGCCCATTCCGCCTTCAGCCACGGCCTTTCCCCCTTTAGCCCTGCCCATACACGATTCTGCCTCGCCCATTCCCCTTTTAGGCCTCCCCCCTACGGCCCCTAGAGCCCCGGCAAGCCCCCCCCTTTAGCCCCGCCCCTTCCGGCTTTAGCCCCGCCCACTCCGGCTTTAGCCCCGCCCACTCCGCCCTTAGCCCCGCCCACCGCGCCCTTGGCCCCGCCCATTCCCCCTTTAGCCACGCCCATTCCGCCTTCAGCCACGGCCTTTCCCCCTTTAGCCCTGCCCATACACGATTGCCTCGCCCATTGCCCTTTTAGCCTCCCCCCTACGGCCCCTAGAGCCCCGGCAAGCCCCCCCCCTTTAGCCCCGCCCCTTCCGGCTTTAGCCCCGCCCACTCCGGCTTTAGCCCCGCCCACTCCGCCCTTAGCCCCGCCCACCGCGCCCTTGGCCCCGCCCATTTTCCCTTTAGCCACGCCCATTCCGCCTTCAGCCACGGCCTTTCCCCCTTTAGCCCTGCCCATACACGATTCTGCCTCGCCCATTCCCCTTTTAGCCTCCCCCCTACGGCCCCTAGAGGCCCGGCAAGCCCCCCCCTTTAGCCCCGCCCCTTCCGGCTTTAGCCCCGCCCCTTCCGGCTTTAGCCCCGCCCACTCCGCTTTTAGCCCCGCCCACCCCGCCCTTGGCCCGCCCATTTTCCTTTTAGCCACGCCCATTCCGCCTTTAGCCACGGCCTTTCCCCCCTTTAGCCCTGCCCATACACGATTCTGCCTCGCCCATTCCCCTTTTAGCCCTCCCCCCTACGGCCCCTAGAGCCCCGGCAAGCCCCCCCTTTAGCCCCGCCCCTTCCGGCTTTAGCCCCGCCCACTCCGCCCCTTAGCCACGCCCCACTCCGCCCTTAGCCCCGCCCACCCCGCCCTTGGCCCCCGCCCATTCCCACCTTTAGCCACGCCCATTCCGCCTTCAGCCACGGCCTTTCCCCCTTTAGCCCTGCCCATACACGATTCTGCCTCGCCCATTCCCCTTTTAGCCTCCCCCCTACGGCCCCTAGAGCCCCGGCAAGCCTCCCCTTTAGCCCGCCCCTTCCGGCTTTAGCCCCGCCCCTTCCGGATTTAGCCCCGCCCACTCCGCCCCTTAGCCCCGCCCACCCCGCCCTTGGCCCCCGCCATTTTCCCTTTAGCCACGCCCATTCCGCCTTCAGCCACGGCCTTTCCCCCTTTAGCCCTGCCCATACACGATTCTGCCTCGCCCATTCCCCTTTTAGCCTCCCCCCCTACGGCCCCTAGAGCCCCGGCAAGCCCCCCCCTTTAGCCCCGCCCCTTCCGGCTTTAGCCCCGCCCACTCCGCCCTTAGCCCCGCCCACCCCGCCCTTGGCCCCGCCCATTTTCCCTTTAGCCACGCCCATTCCGCTTCAGCCACGGCCTTTCCCCCTTTAGCCCTGCCTATACACGATTCTGCCTCGCCCATTCCCCTTTTAGCCTCCCCCCTACGGCCCCTAGAGCCCCGGCAAGCCCCCCCTTTAGCCCCGCCCCTTCCGGCTTTAGCCCCGCCCGCTCCGCCTTAGCCCCGCCCACCCCGCCCTTGGCCCCGCCCATTCCCCCTTTAGCCACGCCCATTCCGCCTTCAGCCACGGCCTTTCCCCCTTTAGCCCTGCCCATACACGATTCTGCCTCGCCCATTCCCCTTTTAGCCTCCCCCCTACGGCCCCTAGAGCCCCGGCAAGCCCCCCCCCCTTTAGCCCCGCCCCTTCCGGCTTTAGCCCCGCCCACTCCGGCTTTAGCCCCGCCCACTCCGCCCTTAGCCCCGCCCACCCCGGCCTTGGCTTCGCCCATTCCCCCTTTAGCCACGCCCATTCCGCCTTCAGCCACGGCCTTTCCCCCTTTAGCCCTGCCCATACACGATTCTGCCTCGCCCATTCCCTTTTAGCCTCCCCCCTACGGCCCCTAGAGCCCCGGCAAGCCCCCCCCCTTAGCCCCGCCCCTTCCTGCTTTAGCCCCGCCCCTTCCGGCTTTAGCCCCGCCCACTCCGCCCTTAGCCCCGCCCACCCGCCCCTTAGCCCCGCCCATTTTCCTTTTAGCCACGCCCATTCCGCCTTTAGCCACGGCCTTTCCCCCTTTAGCCCTGCCCATACACGATTCTGCCTCGCCCATTCCCCTTTTAGCCTCCCCCCTACGGCCCCTAGAGCCCCGCAAGCCCCCCCCCCTTTAGCCCCGCCCCTTCCGGCTTTAGCCCCGCCCCTTCCGGCTTTAGCCCCCGCCCACCCCGCCCTTGGCCCGCCCATTTTCCCTTTAGCCACGCCCATTCCGCCTTCAGCCACGGCCTTTCCCCCTTTAGCCCTGCCCATACACGATTCTGCCTTGCCCATTCCCCTTTTAGCCTCCCCCCTACGGCCCCTAGAGCCCCGGCAAGCCTCCCCTTTAGCCCCCGCCCCTTCCGGCTTTAGCCCCGCCCACTCCGGCTTTAGCCCCGCCCACTCCGCCCTTGGCCCCGCCCACCCCGCCCTTGGCCCCGCCCATTCCCCCTTTAGCCACGCCCATTCCGCCTTCAGCCACGGCCTTTCCCCCTTTAGCCCTGCCCATACACGATTCTGCCTCGCCCATTCCCCTTTTAGCCTCCCCCCTACGGCCCCTAGAGCCCCGGCAAGACCCCCCTTTAGCCCCGCCCCTTCCGGGTTTAGCCCCGCCCCACTCCGCCCTTAGCCCCGCCCACCGCGCCCTTGGCCCCGCCCATTTTCCCTTTAGCCACGCCCATTCCGCCTTCAGCCACGGCCTTTCCCCCTTTAGCCCTGCCCATACACGATTCTGCCTCGCCCATTCCCCTTTTAGCCTCCCCCCTACGGCCCCTAGAGGCCCGGCAAGCCTCCCCCTTTAGCCCCGCCC